>NC_044189.1:31835727-31932812 GCF_900880675.1 Sparus aurata | reverse complement strand
GAGGTGACATGTCAGAGTGTGGTGGTGTGAAGTGACATGCCACAGTGTGGTTGTTTGATGTGACATACCAGAATGTGGTGGTTGATATGACATGGCAGAGTGTGGTGGTGTGACGTGACATGCCAGAGTGGGGTGGTGTGACGTGACACGACAGAGTGTGGTGGTGTGAACCAGAGTGTGGTGGTGTGAAGTGACATGCCAGGGTGTGGTTGTGTGGCGTGAAATGCCAGAGTGTGCTGGTGTAATGTTACATGTCAGAGTGTGCTGGTGTGACACGACATCGCAGAGTGTGGTGGTGTGAAGTGACATGTCAGAGTGGGCTGGTGTGACGTGACATCACAGAGTGTGGTGGTGTGAAGTGACATGCCAGACTGTGATGGTGTGATGTGACATACCACAGTGTGGTGGTGTGACACGACATACCAGAGTGTCGTGGTGTGATGTGACATCACAGAGTGTGGTGGTATGAAGTGAGATGCCAGAGTGTGATGGTATGATGTGACATGGCAGAGTGTGGTGGTGTGACCTGACATGCCAGAGTGTGTTGGTGTGAACCAGAGTGTGGTGATGTGACGTGAGATGCCAGAGTGTGATGGTGTGATGTGACATGGCAGAGTGTGGTGGTGTGACGTGACATGCCAGAGTGTGGTGGTGTGATGAGACATGCCACAGTGTGGTGGTGTGACATAACATACCAGAGTGTGGAGGTGTGACGTGACATGTCAGAGTGTGGTGGTGTGACGTGACATTGTAGAGTTTGGTGGTGTCACATGACAAGCCAGAGTGTAGTTGTGTGACGTGACATTGCAGAGTGTGACCTGAAATGAGTGTGGTGTGTTGTTGTGTGACGTGACATGTGGCATGTCACATCACAATGTGACAAGTCAGAGTGTGGTTGTGTGACATGACATGGCAGAGTGTGGTGGTGTGACGTGAAATGCCAGAGTGTGGTGGTGTGATGTGACATGCCAGAGTGTGGTGGTGTGACATGGCAGGTCAAAGTGTGGTGGTGTGATGTGACATGCCATGTCAGAGTCTGATGGTGTGACCCAGAGTGCGGTGGTGTTACGTGACATTCCAGAATATGGTGGTGTGACGCAGCATTGCAGAGTGTTTTGGTGTGACTTGACTTTCCGTCGTGTGTCATGTGACGTGAAATGACAGTGTGGTGGTGTGATGTGACATGCCAGAGTGTGACCCAGAGTATGGGGGTGTGGTGTGACATGACAGAGTGTGGTCGTGTGACGTGACAAGCCAGAGTGTGGTGGTGTGACTTGACACATGCCAGAGTGTGGTGGTGTGAAGTGCCTTGCTGTTGTTTGGTGGTGTGACCCAGAGTGTGGTGGTGTGACGTGACATGCCAGAGTGTGGTGGTTTGACGTGACACGTCAGAGTCTGATGGTGTGACCCAGAGTGTGGTGGTGTGATGTGACATGCCAGAATATGGTGGTGTGAAGTGACATGCCAGAGTGTGGTGGTGTGACGTGAAATGACAGTGTGGTGGTGTTATGAGACATGCCACAGTGTGGTGGTTTGACATGACATACTAGAGTGTGGTGGTGTGACGTGACATGCCAGAGTGTGGTGGCATGCCAGAGTGTGGTGGTTTGACGTGACATGTCAGAGTGTGGTCGTGTGACCCAGAGTGTGGTGGTGTAATGTGACATGACAGAGTGTGGTCGTGTGACGTGACATGGCAGCATGGTGGTGTGACATGACATGCCAGAGTGTGCTGCTTTGAAATGACATGCCAGAGTGTGGTCATGTGACATGACATGCCGTTGTGTATGGAATGCCAACGAGGTCACTAACACGTGAATTGTAACACGTGAACAACACGTGAACAACACGTAAACAACACGTAAACAACACGTCCATTTTTCATGCGTTGTTAACGTGTTGTCTATGACGCGTTAATTTCACGTGATTGTGAGCCCTTCGTCCAGTTTGAAACAGGTGAGAGTCTTAAGTCCCCATCGGCTCCTGAGCAGTTGGGTTAAACCATTTATGTAAGCCCGGTGGGGGGGTTTCCACCCACTATTTTACATGATAAGGAACCTCTTATTTCTTTGCTATTGTCTTCCTTTATTTTGTAGCTTATAAACATAAAACATTTGGGTTGCAGGCTTATAAAAATAAAACATTTGGGTTGCAGTTTTATAACTTCATTAGTTATCACCAACATTAGTTATTAAATTACAAATTATTTTTATCAGGATAAAATTGTCTCATTTTGCTCCACTATAGTAGGCATTCTGGCTTTAATCTAATATCATTAAAAACATTAACATTATGACCAGCAGGGGGCATACCATACCATATTCTCAGTCCTGATTAAATGGTAAAATACAGGTTGACAAGAATGTCCAGATTTAATCTTGGTGCTTGGGGTGGGAAGCCCTGTTAACATCATTTTACATAATTTTTATACTTTGGTCTATAGTTTTACTCAGGCTACTCAATATCAACGGCCAACAGTATAACAATACTAGACAATTCCCTGCCGGGAAATCGCCCACGTTGATAATGTAGACTTTTGTCTACATTTTAAAGTTTGAATGGTGTGTCTCGGTCAACGTATGCCAGAGATGTTGACCTTTGAAATCTTTTTTTCGATCTTTTCACCTGGTCTCATTCATGTCTATGAAGAAGAGTAGAAGCACATCATACGTTTGACCGAGACACACGTTTTAATGTATAATTTCTCTGGGTGCGCTCAAAGGTGAGGTAGAAATTAAGTGCCAAAAGTTGTATTATGGAAAAATAGAGAGAGGCTACACAGACAGACAGAGAGAGAGAGAGAGAGAGAGAGAGAGAGAGAGAGAGAGAGAGAAAGACAGAGAGAGAGAGAGACGGAGAGAGAGAGAGGGAGAGAGAGCTTAAACTTGTGTTGGAGAGTGCTTGAGTCACAGACAGACAGTGAGACAGAGAGAGAGAGAGGGACAGAGAGAGAGCTTAAATTTGTGTAGAAACGTGCTTTTAAACACACATTTTGTGTGTCTGTGTGTGTGTGTGTGTGTGTATGTGTGCGCGCGTGTGTGTGTGTTACGTGTGCATGTTTTGCTCTGTTTTCCTGTGTCCTGCTTCAGGTGGCGCCCTCCCCACCTGACTGGTCAGGCACACCTGCAGCACCTCAACAATCAAGTGGACTGCTATAAAGCTGCAGGGATGGAAGCAGACGGGGCCAGTGGGCCAAGCCGCCAGATAGTGTCGTGGAGCGCTGTCGGTCGTGAACCTGAAACTGTGTTACTTTTCATATTATTATTCCCTCGAGGCTTTGGCCTTAGTGTTTCTTTGTTGTTGGTTAGACCACAGTTTGGTCTACTCTGAGTGGTTTTTCGACTTCGCTTCCATAAGGGAGTAGCTTTGTGTTATCGTTGGGCTTATTTGTGTATAAATAAATAGTTTAATTATACAAATCTTTCTGTTTCCTCTCATCCTCGAAACACCCGGTTTACTATTAATTTGTTGCTCGTCTCTTCCCCTGGATACCACCAATAGGGACGTAACAATTTGGGGGCTCGTCCGGGATTTAATTTCGTTTTGAGTAAAGATACTTGTAGTTTTTTAGACTATTTTGTTTTGAAAGCGGAAAGTCACTTCCGGTGGTTCGCAAGAATTATTGGCGACGGGGTGTGTGCACGATCTAGCCTTCACTATTTTTATAACAACTCCCTCAGTAAGACAAAAGTGTCCAGCTGGGTTGCACGGCGGCCCTTCCATCGGTCACTTGTTTGTTGTTTTGCCTTTATTATTTTCGGAGTAAATCCTGGGCGGGGATCAAGTTCCCCGACGGAGGTAGGCGTTTCGGGGCTCCGGCCGCCGAAGTTTCCGCCTTTCAAGTCGCCTCGAGCCCGGCAAGCTCCAGAAGATAGACAGGTGAGGTTTTGGTAGGTAGGATCTGGGGGATGTTTGTTTACTGTAAGGCTGGGTTTGTTTGGTTGTGTGTGGCATCCGGCGTTAATAGTTCTGACATTTACCACGGAGTGAGTGGGGTACACGCTAATTTGCTAATAGCTTAGCCTAGCGACTAGAGGCTGCTGCAGGCGTAATGGCAAGTGGGGCAGCGTTTAGTGTGGAGGAGTTTGTGGCGAAGCCTACGCTGAGTCAACTAAACAACTGCAGGAAAGTTGATTTGTTTGCGATTGCCGACCGCTACGGTATTAAAGTTTCAACTTCTCTCCGTAAGAAGGAGCTGAAAGCTGCCGTGGTTGACGGATTAGTGAAAGGGGGGGTGTGTTGTCTACCGGCGGCCGTGGCCGTCGCCGGGTCCGCAGGGGAGGCCAGCTCCGAGGCTCGGGGGGCGGAAGCGGCTGAGCGGCAGGAAGACATCTTGAACATGACCCCCGGTGTAAAACATGATGACGGAGACGAGAAACAGTTTACGTTGCCGCGTTTTGAACCGTTGTCTGTCGAAACGACCCTTGGGTCCAGGGTAGATGCGCGGATAAAGTTGCGTTTAGCTCGTCTCCAGCTGGAGAATGGGGAACGGGAACGGGAGCGGGAGCGTGAATTTCAGCTCAAGTTGAAGCGGATGGAGTTGGATGTGGAGACCGCGGTCAAAGTGCGCGAGCTGGAACTACAGTCTAGCTCAGTTTCGCCTGGTCCGCGGCCGTCCTCTTCACCTGTAGCATTTGACGTGAGTAAAAACATTGCTTTGGTCCCTGTCTTTCGAGAGTCTGAAGTTGAGTGTTATTTCGGTGCGTTTGAGCGCATTGCCGCCGCCCTGCACTGGCCGAAGGATGTGTGGGCGATACTGTTACAATGCAAACTAACAGGTAAGGCTCAGGAAGCTTGCTCGTCTCTTTCTGTGGAGGATGGCCTCTCTTACGAAAAGGTAAAGGGCGCAATACTGCAGGTATATGAGCTGGTGCCTGAGGCGTATAGGCAGCGTTTCCGGGGTCTTAGAAAAACAGCAGGCCAGACGTACGCTGACTTTGCCAGGGAGAAGGGGATGCTGTTTGATCGGTGGTGCTCAGCTTGTTAGGCAGGTACCTTTGATTCAATACGTGAGCTAATGTTGTTGGAGGAATTTAAAAACCGTGTGCCTGAGCGAACTGTTGTGTATTTAAATGAGCAGAAGGTATCTACTCTGCAGCAAGCTGCTATTCTTGCTGATGAGTTCGCTCTTACCCACAAAAGCTCCTTTGTCAGGCACGAGTCTCCTGCTCAACATGAAACTGCTTTTAGGCCTAGTGACACGCGTGCTCCACGTCCTGGTACATCAGTCTCTGCACCTAAGGCAGATAAGCAATGCTTTTTCTGTCATAAAGCTGACCATCTAATAGCTGACTGCAGTGCGTGGAAATGTAAGCAGCAGGCGGCTACTTCAAAGCCCAAGGGTGTGGGGCTAGTAAGAACGGTAACCAGTTGTCCACTGTCCGCCATTCAAACAGTACCTGATGAGTGTTTCAAACCTTTCATTTTCCCTGCATTTGTCTCGCTCACAGGAAAGGTGGATGATCAGCGTCCTGTCACAGTGTTGCGAGACACGGGTGGCTCTCAGTCATTCATCCTTTCCACTGTACTGCCCTTGAGTGAGGAGTCTGCCTGTGACGCGAGCGCAATCGTAAGAGGTATCGGGATGGGATTTGTACCTGCACCCCTTCACCGCATTCACGTCCAGTCTAACCTTAAAACTGGTTTCTTCCGGGTAGCTGTGCGTGCCTCGTTTCCCATCGATGGTGTTGACTTTATTATGGGTAACGACATAGCTGGGGGCAAAGTATATCCATCACCGGAAGTTGTTGACAACCCAATGGCAGAATCTAGACACGATGATCTGGTTCAGTGTCACCCTGACGTGTTTTCAGTTAGCGTGCTAACTAGGGGGCAAGCTAGAAAGCAAGCTCAGGATGTTGATCTGTCTGACTCTGTTTTTGCTTCTGCCTTATCTGAGAACAGGCTGCCACCTATGGGGGATAAGGAGAACTGTACTGCAGGCCTAGAAAAATGTGAAAGTGGGGCAGAGCCTGTTGCTGCTCAAGTGCTGCCACTAACCCGAGAGGCACTCATCAGCTCCCAGTCAGGTGATCCATCCCTAAGAAAATGTTTTGCAGCAGTTGAGGATGTCAGTAAATGCACTGAGAGTCAGTCATTTTTCATAGAGAACAGGATGTTGATGCGGAAGTGGATTTCACCTCTAGAAAAGACCAATGTAGTTGGTGACTTGGGCTCAGTGTGTCAGATAGTGATCCCTGCTGCATACCGGCAGCATGTACTAGAGTTAGCCCATGACCATCCCTGGTCTGGTCACCTTGGTGTCACTAAAACCTATGACCGTATTCTGAAGCATTTCTTCTGGCCAGGAATGAAGAAGGAAGTGGCGCGCTTCTGTAAAACATGTAGTACCTGCCAAGTGGTGGGGAAACCAAATCAGGTTGTTCCTCCAGCCCCTCTACATCCTATTCCTGCTGTTGGTGAACCCTTTGAACATGTATTGGTCGATTGTGTCGGTCCATTGCCGAGGACAAAGTCTGGTAACCAGTTTTTGTTAACTGTAATGTGTATTACCACTCGTTTTCCCGAGGCCATTCCACTGCGAAAAATCACGGCACCTGCCATTACACGGGCACTGACCAAGTTCTTTACCATGTTTGGGGTACCAAAAGTTGTACAGACGGATCAGGGAACCAACTTCCTGTCAAAATCATTCAAACAAACCTTGCATGCCCTAGGCATCGTTCATTCAGTTTGTAGGGCGTATCATCCACAGTCACAGGGGGCGCTTGAGCATTGGCATCAAACTCTGACGTCCATGCTGCGTAAGTACTGTTATGAAACAGGGAGAGACTGGGATGACGGTGTCCCCTTCACACTGTTTGCCATCCGTGAAGCCAAACAGGAGTCCCTGGGGTTTAGCCCGGCTGAACTTGTGTTTGGGCACAGTGTTCGTGGCCCACTGAAAGTGTTAAAGGAACAGTTCTTGTGTAACGTTTCTCCACAGACTACAGTTCAGGATTTTGTGTCGCGATGTAAGGAGCGTTTACGTTATGCTTCTGCGCTGGCTAAAGTGGCACTCTCCTCCTCCCAGGAGAGAATGAAAGAACGGTTCGACCAGAAAGCAGTTAAGCGTGAGTTTGAACCTGGCGAGAGAGTTCTAGTGCTGTTACCCACGCCTGGCTCTGCCCTTACTGCCCAATTTTCAGGCCCTTATTTCATAAAAAGCAAAGTGTCTGATACAAACTATGTCATTCATACGCCTGAGCGTAGACGTAAGGTGCGATTGTGCCACATTAACATGCTCAAGTCCTATCATTCCAGAGAAACCAACGAGGGGGAGCGGGAAAGAACTCTGAAGACTGCTGCCCCCTGCGAAACAACTACTTCCTTGGTTTGTGTGGAATCTTTGCCTGACGATGGTTTGGCGTTACTGGGGAGTGATCAGCAGAGTGGTAGGCTGTCGAACACAGAGTTTTTGGCTAAAATAGACGCCCATTTGAACTATCTCCCGGTAGACCAGCGACGAGAGATGGTTTCTTTGATACGCTCCCACCCGTCCCTGTTTAGTGATGTACCATCCAGCAACAGCATGCGTACCGTTGTCCTTTAGCTAAAAGAGAGCTAATGAAAAAGGAGGCTAATTACCTGTTGGAAAATGGTTTAGCTGTACCTAGCTGTAGTCCTTGGAGTTCCCCTTGTTTGCTGGCTCCTAAATCTGATGGCACCCCACGCTTTTGTACTGACTATCGCAAGGTTAACGCAGTTACAGTGCCAGACTCATTTCCTTTGCCCCGCATGGAGGACTGTATTGATAGTATTGGGCCGGCCATGTTTATTACAAAACTCGATCTGCTGAAAGGGTACTGGCTGGTTCCATTAACACCCAGAGCTTCTGAGATCTCGGCATTTGTAACCCCTGACCACTTCCTGCAGTATACGGTTATGCCATTTGGGGTGAGAAATGCGCCTGCCACGTTTCAGCGCCTAATGAGTCTAGTGCTAGGAAATGTCAAAAACTGTAAAGTTTACCTTGATGATGTCGTCGTGTACTCAGCCGATTGGGCCAGTCATATTGCTAGCGTGACGGAAGTGTTTCAGAGACTTGAAAAAGCGTCCTTGACTCTTAACCTAACCAAGTGTGAGTTTGGTAAGGCGACAGTTACATACTTGGGGAAACAGGTTGGCCTCGGGCAGGTCCGGCCCATAGATGCTAAAGTCTCAGCCGTGGTGTCCTACCCGGTTCCCACATCAAGGCGTGAACTACGGCGTTTCTTGGGCATGGCTGGTTATTACCGGTGTTTTTGCAAAAACTTCTCGGTAGTAGTGAATCCTTTAACCAGTCTGTGCAGTCCTAAAGTTCCTTTTGTATGGAGTGCTGAGTGTCAGTATGCCTTTGAGGCAGCAAAATCTTTGCTCTGCAGTGCACCTGTCCTGGCGGCGCCTAACTTCTCTCATCCTTTTAAGCTGGAGGTTGATGCGAGTGCTTCAGGAGCTGGTGCTGTGCTGATGCAAGACGGGGAGGGTGACGTGTGCCATCCAGTGTGCTACTTCTCGGTCAAGTTCAAACACCATCAACTAAACTACTCGACCACTGAAAAAGAGACGCTGGCTATGCTACTCGCACTTCAACATTTTGAAGTGTATGTTGGTGCCAGTTCATCTCCTGTGGTTGTATACACGGACCATAACCCTCTTGTCTTTCTAACACAGATGTATAACCACAACCAGCGACTGATGCGCTGGGCCCTGTTGGCGCAAGGTTACAACCTTGAGATTAAACACAAGAAGGGGATCGACAATGTGGTGGCTGATGCCCTGTCCCGTGGGTGAGAATTGTAAAAAAAAAAAAAAAAAAAAAGTGAACGGTTGTAATTCTGATGGGCAGTATGTTATCAATAAGAGTCGTTTATAGTGTTCAAGGTAGCAAACTATTAGTTTGCACTTATGGGAGGGGGTGTTACGTGTGCATGTTTTGCTCTGTTTTCCTGTGTCCTGCTTCAGGTGGCGCCCTCCCCACCTGACTGGTCAGGCACACCTGCAGCACCTCAGCAATCAAGTGGACTGCTATAAAGCTGCAGGGATGGAAGCAGACGGGGCCAGTGGGCCAAGCCGCCAGATAGTGTCGTGGAGCGCTGTCGGTCGTGAACCTGAAACTGTGTTACTTTTCATATTATTCCCTCGAGGCTTTGGCCTTAGTGTTTCTTTGTTGTTGGTTAGACCACAGTTTGGTCTACTCTGAGTGGTTTTTCGACTTCGCTTCCATAAGGGAGTAGCTTTGTGTTATCGTTGGGCTTATTTGTGTATAAATAAATAGTTTAATTATACAAATCTTTCTGTTTCCTCTCATCCTCGAAACACCCGGTTTACTATTAATTTGTTGCTCGTCTCTTCCCCTGGATACCACCAATAGGGACGTAACAGTGTGTCTGTGTCTCTGTCTGTGTGTCTGTGGTTGTGTGTCTATGTGTGTGTGTGTGTCTGTCTGTGGTTGTGTGTCTGTGTGTGCGTCTGTGTGTGTTTGTGTGTGTCGGTGTAAGTTTGTGTTCCTAGTGTCTGTGGTTTTGTGTGTGTGTGTGCATCTGTGTGTGTGTGTGAGCGTCTGCCTGTGTGTCTGTGGTTGTGTGTCTATGTGTGTGTGTGTCTGTCTGTGGTTGTGTGTCTGTGGTTGTGTGTTTGTGGTTCTGTGTGTGTGTGTGTGTGTGTGTGTGTGTGTGTGTTTCGAAAATCCTCTTCACTCTCTCTGTTGAACTTGGCCCAGCTGATCTAGGTTGCTAGGTGACCGTTGGCAAGGGCCCGTAGCAACGGTGCCTGCGACAGCTGATTTGAGAGCAATTTCTGCCTCACATCTATGACGTCAAACTAGTGCCATTTGGTCAAAATCATACATAATATCGACAAAAAAATTTCACGATCAAGCCAGACAGGCCTTAAAGAACACACTCATTAACTTTTGTTAAAAAAGGGTGCAGTTTTGAAAATCGTCCTCCCGATTTACATTGGAGTGCATGGGACAGTTGGGACCTACTCTTGTCGGTTAGCGGTCAATAATTCAAAAAACGTAAATTCTACCGATAAAGTAGACACATTTGGAGAAAGAAGACACATGTGGCTATAACTCTGGAAAATGTCACTGTTTTTGAGTCAAATTTGTGGCAGGGATCGTCACGGAAAGAGAATATTTCTCAGATTTTTGGAGTGTCTCACCGTTCAAAAACTACACATCATAGGAAAAAAGTTCAAATACAACTCAAATACACAGAACTTGTGCCTACATTTTAAAGTTCGAATGGTTTTTCTAGGTGAATGTATGCCAGAGCAGGACATGTTTGAAAAACGTTGCAGATTTGTGACTTTTTTGACCTAGTCCCATTCATTCCTTATGGGAAATTTTTCGCAGTAGTTCGCATTAATATTCTGGAAAACTGAATAATAGCATACTAAGTCAGATCGAGCCGCACATTGAATGAGTGAAAAAATAATCATTAAATGTAGTTTAAATGTTGGGAAATATACTGTGTGTGTGCGTTTGTGTGCATGTGAGTGCACGCTTAAGCATGGCTGTGTGTGTGTGTGTACATGTCTCTCTGTCTGTCTGTCTGTCTCATGTGTGTCTCCTGTCTGTCTGTCTGTCTGTCACTCTCTCTCTTGGCCCAGCTGATTTCGGTTGCTAGGTGACCGTTGGCATGGCCCGTAGCAACGGACTGTGAGGGAGTTGATTTGAGAGTGATTTCTGCCTCACATCGGGGACGTCAAACTAGTGCTATATAGTCAAAACCATACATGATATCGGCAATTTTTTTTCCCGATCAAGCCAGAAACGCCTTAAAGAACTCACTCATTAAGTTTTGTGGTCCTAGCTTCAGAAATGTGGAAATAGCAGCAAGTTAAAAAAGGGTGCAGCTTTGAAAATCCTCCTCCCGATTTACATTGGAGTGCATGGGACAGTTGGGACCTACTCTTGTCGGTTAGCGGTCAATAATTCAAAAAACGTAAATCCTACCGATAAAGTGGACACATTGGGAGAAAGAAGACAAGTGTGGCTACAACTCTGGAAAGTATCACTGTTTTTGAGCCTAATTTGTGGCCAGGATCGTCACGGAAAGAGAATATTTGTGAGCGAATGGAGCAGTTGAGAGCTACTCTTGTTGGTTAGAGGCAGGTAAATCCAAAACCATAAATCCTACTGATAAAGTAGACACATTGGGATAAAGAGGACACGTGTGGCTACAACTCTAGAAAATATCACTGTTTTTGAGTAAAGTTTGTGGCTCGGAGTGTCACTGAAAGAGAACATTTCTGAGAGTTTTTTAAAGTCTCTCACCTTTCAAAAATGATACATCTTAGGAAAAAAGTTCAAATGCAGCTCAAATACTCAGGACTTGTGCCTACATTTTAAAGTTTGAATGGTGTTTCTAGGTGAATGCATGCCAGAGCAGGAGATGTTTGAAAAACATCGCAGATTTGCGAGTTTTTTGACCTCATCCCATTCATTCCTTATGGGAAGTGTCTCGCAGCTGTTCGCGTCTTACACCGCGAAAGATTAATATTCTAGAAAACTGAATAATAGCATACAGAGTCCGATCAAGCCGCAAATTGAATGAGTGAAAAAATAATCGTTTAATGTAGTTTAAAGGTTGGGAAATATACTGTGTGTGTGCGTCTGTGTGCATTTGAGTGCACGCTTAAGCATGGCTGTGTGTGTGTGTGTACATTTCTCTCTGTCTGTCTGTCTGTCTGTCTGATGTGTGTCTCCTGTCTGTCTGATGTGTGTCTCCTGTCTATCTGTCTGTCTGTCTGATGTGTGCCTACTGTCTGTCTGTCTGTCTGATGTGTGTCTAGTGTCTGTCTGTCTGTCACTCTCTCTCTTGGCCCAGCTGTTTTTGGTTGCTAGGTGACCGTTGGCAAGGGCCGTAGCAACGGACTGTGAGGGAGCTGATTTGAGAGCAATTTCTGCCTCACATCTAGGACGTCAAACTAGTGCTATTTGGTCAAAATCATACATGATATCGACAATTTTTTTCACGATCGAGCCAGAAAGGCCTTAAAGAACACACTCATTAAGTTTTGTGGTCCTAGCTTCAGAAATGTGGAAATGGCAGCGAGTTAAAAAAGGGTGCAGTTTTGGAAATCCTTCTCCTGATTTACATTGGAGTAAATGGAGCATTTGAGAGCTACTCTTGTCGGTTAGCGGTCGATAATTCATGAACCGTAAATCCTACCGATAAAGTAGACACATTGGGAGAAAGAAGACAAGTGTGGCTACAACTCTGGAAAATATCACTGTTTTTGAGCTTAATTTGTGGCCAGGATCGTCACGGAAAGAGAAAATTTCTGAGATAAATTTTGAGTCCCCATCACTCTGTCAGTTGGCCCCTGCCACTCTGCTGCACGAACATTCCGCCATACATATTCATTGAAAACCCTGAATTTTTCCAAAATCACTCACCGCCATTCAAGGGTCACAGTTCAAAAAACTACACATCGTAGGAAAAAAGTTCGAAATACAACAAAAATACTCAGGACTTGTGCCTACATTTTAAAGCTAGAATGGTGTTTCTAGCTCAATTTATGCCAGAGCTGGAGATGTTTGAAAAACGTTGCAGATTTGCAACTTTTTTGACCTCGTCCCATTCATTCCTTATGGAAAATTAGTCGCAGTTTTTCGCGACTAATTTCCCAGAAAAATTAATATTTTGGTGAGAAAAATAATAGCAGTTCGAGTCCGCCCGAACCGCACGTTTTGATGTATTTTTTGTTTGTATTCGCTCAAAGGTGCGGGGCGTGAAAAGTGCCAAAAACAGAAGGAGGATGAATAATAAGAAGAGGCGCGAGCAATAACAATAGTGGATAATATGGACACCTATAGCTCTGCTATAGAGGTGTCCATAGTGGGCTGGCGAGCACAGCCCACTAACTAGAAACATTTGCATTTCCTACGAAAATACAGTGTGAATGCTGAAGACTGAAGCGAAATCTGCTGAACGTACTGCCGAAAATGCATAAAACTATAAGGTTGAAAGGCAGGAAGGCTTAAAAGTAATAGGTTTAATGGGCTAACAAAGCTGAACATTTTGATAGCAAAACAGTTTATCTAGCTGAATATAAAGCTGAATGTATGAAAAAGTTGAAAATGCAGAAAGATTAATATTTGAAAGAGCTGGTAAGGCAGGAAGGTTTAAAGGTAATAGGTTTAATGGGCTAACAAAGTTGAACAATTTGATAGCTGAACAGTTTCTCGAGCTGAACATTAAGTTGAATGTTTAAAGGAGTTGAAAAGGCAGAAAGATGAATATCTAAAAAGGCTAAAAAGCTGTAGAGTAACAGGGCTAAAAGAGCTTAAAAAGGTGAAAAGAAGGCAAAAAGGTGAAAAGTTAAAGGCTGACAAGGACCAAAAAAGTTCAAAAATGTGAAAAAGGAAGAAAAGGCAAAAAAGTTTAAGGGTGAAAGAGCTCAATAGGTGAGAAAAGGATGAAAAGGTAAAAAGATGTAGAGTAAGAGGGTTGGAACAGGTTTAAAAGGTGAAAAGAATATTAAAATCTCCAGATTAAGAGGGCTGGGAGAGGTTAAAAAGGTGAATAAAGGATGAAAAGCTGTAGAATAAGAGGGCTGAAGAGGTTAAAAAGGTGAATAAAGGATGACAAGCAGTAGAGTAAGAGGCCTGGAAGAGGTTAAAAAGTGAAAACATATGAACAGCCGTAGAGTAAGAGGGCTGGGAGAGGTTAAAAAGGTAAATAAAGGATGAAAAGCTGTAGAATAAGAGGGCTGAAGAGGTTAAAAAGGTGAATAAAGGATGACAAGCTGTAGAATAAGAGGCCTGGAAGAGGTTAAAAGGTGAAAACATAAGAACAGCTGTAGAGTAAGAGGGCGGAATGAGCTTAAAAAGGTGAAAAAAAGCCTGAAAAGGCCAAAAAGTTGTAGAGTAAGAGGGCAGAAAGAGGTTAAAAAGGTGAAAAAAGGCTGAAAGGTGAGAAGGTAAAGGCAGAAAGAGCTTCAAATGGCTGCAGACATGCTGCAGCAGGAGCAGAAACACAGACGAAAATGTCCCCATAAGGAATGAATGGGAAAATGCCTGCCAAACTCCTGCGATTTTTGAGAAAACTGTTATAGTTATCGGCAAAACATGCTACATGTTGAGTTACAGGAGACGTTGCTGAACGCACTCATGTCATTTTTATTTCTGTAGAGTGCATAATGAGGGCACGGGAGCGAGAGACAAAACATGTACCATCTGCGATCCTCCAGAAATTTTAGCTCGAAATTAACATTGCGGCTTATGGGGAAGATTCAGGAGTGCTTGTCGCTCTCGGGCTTCTAAATCCAAAACCGTAAGTCCTACAGCTGAAATGAGACCATCAGCTGAATCCCAACAAGATTTCCTACATTTGTATGCCTATAGTGTCTATGTCAAGTACAAGATTTGGACATTTTGATAGCTGAACAGTTTCTCTAGCTAAACATGAAGTTGTATGTTTGAAGGAGTTGAAAAGGCAGAAACATGAATATCTAAAGAGGCTAAAAAGCTGTAGAGTAAGAGGGCTGAAAGAGCTTAAAAAGGTGAAAGAAGGCAAAAAAGGTGAAAAGTTAGAGGCTGATGAGGACCAAAGAGGTGAAAAAGGATGAAAAGCTGTAGAGTAAAAGGGCTGGAAGAGGTTAAAAGGTGAAAACATATGAAAAGCTGTAAAGTAAGAGGGCTGGAAGAGGTTAAAAAGGTGAATAAAGGATGAAAAGCTGTAGAGTAAGAGGGCTTGGAGAGGTTTAAGGTGAACAAATTTGAACAGTTGTAGAGTAAGAGGGCTGCAAGAGGTTAAAAAGGTGAAAAAACAATGAAAAGGTAAAAAAGTTCAAGGGTGAAAGAGCTCAAATAGGTGAGAAAAGGATAAAAAGGTAAAAAGATGTCGAGTAAGAGGGTTGGAAGAGGTTAAAAAGGTAAAAAGAATATGAAAAGCTGTAGAGTAAGAGGGCTGGAAGAGATTTAAATGGTGATAACGTGAAAAGTTGTAGAGTAAGAGTGATGGAAGAGATTAAAAAGGTGAGTAAAGGATGAAAAGGTAAAAAAGTTTAAGGGTGAAAGAGCTCAAATAGGTGAGAAAAGGATGAAAAGGTAAAAAGATGTAGAGTAAGAGGGTTGGAAGAGGTTAAAAAGGTGAAATGAATAAGAAAATCTGTAGATTAAGAGGGCTGGAAGAGGTTAAAAAGGTGAAAAAAGGATGAAAAGGTAAAAAAGTTTAAGGGTGAAAGCTCAAATAGGTGAGAAAAGGATGAAAAGGTAAAAAGATGTAGAGTAAGAGGGTTGGAAGAGGTTAAAATGGTGAAAAGAATATGAAAATCTGTAGAGTAAGAGGGCTGGAAGAGGTTAAAATGGTGATAACATATGCAAAGCTGTAGAGTAAGAGTGCTGGAAGAGGCTAAAAAGGTGAAAAAAAGGATCAAAAGGTGAAAAAGTTTATGGGTGAAAGAGCTCAAATAGGTGAGAAAAGGATGAAAAGGTAAAAAGGTGCAGAGTAAGAGGGTTGGAAGAGGTTAAAAAGGTGAAAATATTATGAAAATCTGTAGATTAAGAGGGTTGGAAGAGGTTAAAAACGAGAAAAGAATATGAAAATCTGTAGATCAAGAGGGCTGGAGGACGTTACAAAGGTGAAAAGAATATGAAAATCTGTAGAGTAAGAGGGCTCGAAGAGGTTAAAAGGTGAAAAAAGAATGAAAATGTAAAAAAGTCAAAGGGCGAAAGAGCTTAAAAAGGTGTAAAAGGAATGAAAGCGATGAAAAGCTGTTGGGTAAGAGGGCTGGAGGACGTTAAAAAGGTGAAAAAATATGAAAAGCTGTAGAGTAGGGAGCAGGAAGATGTTAAAATGATGAAAGAAGGCTAAAAAGGTGAAAAGTTAAAGGCTGACGAGGACTGAAAAAGGTGAAAAAGGATGAAAAGCTGTAGAGTTAGAGGGCTGGAAGAGGTTAAAAAGGTGAAAACATATGAAAAGCTGTATAGTCAGAGGGCTGGAAGAGGTTAAAAAGGTGAAAACATATGAAAATCTGTAGATTAAGAGGGCTGGAAGAGGTTAAAAAGGTGAATAAAGGATGACAAGCAGTAGAGTAAGAGGCCTGGAAGAGGGTAAAAGGTGAAAAAGTATGAACAGCTGTAGAGTAAGAGGGCGGAATGAGCTTAAAAAGGTGAAAAAAAGACTGAAAAGGCCAAAAAGTTGTAGAGTAAGAGGGCAGAAAGAGGTTAAAAAGGTGAAAAAAGGCTGACAGGTGAGAAGTTAAAGGCAGAAAGAGGTTAAAATGGCTGCAGACATGCTGCAACAGGAGCAGAAACACAGACGAAAATGTCCCCATAAGTAATGAATGGGAGAATGCCTCCCAAACTCCTGCGATTCCTGAGAAAACTGTTATAGTTATCGGCAAAACATGTTACATGTTGAGTCACAGGAGACATTGCTGAACGCACCCATGTTATTTTTATTTCTGTAGAGTGCATAATGAGGGCACAGGAGCGAGAGACAAAACATGTACCGTCTGCGATCCTCCAGAAATTTTGGCTCAAAATTAACATTGCGGCTTATGGGGAAGATTCAGGAGTGCTTGTCGCTCTCGGGCTTCTAATCCAAAACCGTAAGTCCTACAGCTGAAATGAGAACATCAGCTGAAACCCAACAAGATTTCCTACATTTATATGCCTATATTGTCTATGTCAAGTACAAGATATGGGATCCAAATCAAGCTGAAGAGAATTTTTTTCTCGTTTCTGGAACTGCTCCACACTCTGGGGTGCGGCAGTTGATGATGTCACGCACTCTAGTTCACGCAATACACACCCATTATAAACTCAGAAGACGGGCTTAAAATCCTTAAAACTAAAACTGCGACCATTTCAAAACCGTACAAGATATTTAAAAACTGAATACAAGGTCAATAGTTCAAGGTTTTGTGATTCATTTAAAGTTTGAATGGTGTCTCTCGCTCAACGTATGAGGAACAAGAAGAGGTTGAAGCTCGATGAGTTTTGAAGAGGATTTGAAGCTTTTCCCATTTACTTCAATGTTAAATTATTTTTGGAAAAAGCTGAATAGCTGAAAAAGTTGAAAAGTTGAAAAGTTGAAAAGCAGAAGGTTGAAAGAGCTGAAAAAGCTGAACATAATGTTTGAATGGTTTCAATAGCTGAAGGTATGCTGAAGTTATAGCAGAATGAAATTTGAAAAAATTCCCATAAGGATGAATGGGGAAAATGTTGCATTAAAAGCTGAATATTTCCAAAAGTATAATAGTTAGAAAAGCCAAAAGTAATAGCCATCATGTCCTTAAAGAGCTGAACATTTTGATGTTTGAATGGTTTGAATCGCTCAAAGTTTGAAGGAGTTGAAAAGTGCCAAAAAACGTACGGAAGAATAATAATAAACTCCAGAAGAACAATAGTGTGATTGCTTGCAGCATTCACACTAATAATAACTTCAATAAATTCCGCACAGCCCACTATGGACATCTATAGCTCTGCTATAGAGGTGTCCATAGTGGGCTGGCGAGCACAGCCCACTTATAAATATATTGGAACAATATAAATAAATAATAAAACATACAATCTGTATTATATTAGATCAATAACATCAATGACATATTGATAATATATTTCATATGAGAATCACAATAAAACACAATATGTATTTATGTATGCTATACTACAAAATATAATATAAAAATAATAAAAATGTGTTTTCCTTCTCTTTTTCATATATATCGAAATCTCAATAAAATACAATTTATATAGATATAGGCTATATGTACACATACAATATAAGAAATCATAAATCCCAGCTCAGTGGGTAGAGCTGAGGACTAGTGACCGGAAGGTCGCTGGTTCGAATCTCTGGCTCCCCAGGGTGGGACTGAGTTACAAGCCGAAGCATCCTTGAGCAAGATGCTGAACCCCAACCCCAACACTGCTCCTGATGTGCAGCTGGCACCTTCGTGGCAGCCACTGCCATCAGTAAGGGCCCTGCGATGAGCTGGCGACTTATCCAGGGAGTACCCTGGCCTTCGCCCATAGAGTCACTGGATTTGGCCCCAGTACCCCCGCTCCACCTTGAAAAAAGGTGGTATAAAAGCGGTAACATCACCCGCAACCCGCATGGATAAAGCGGAAGAAAACGGAACGGAACGGAATAAATCCTAGTAGACCTACATTAAAATAAACACGTCTTAAACTATAATGTATCACACTCAACGTTGCCTGTTTCCGCTAACACAGGATGTTTACAGTTGCTCTGACAACAAGTGAACGCTGACAGTGGCATATTAGCTCAACCGCCAGATCAATAAACACCCATAAAATGCCAATTTGGGGCAAGTTAACAAAATCAACGCCAACCATCAACAGCCACTACCCTAAGGACCTTAACAAATGTATTGTCACAAGATGTGATATAATATTTAGAAAAATAAATGCGTTGATCCTTGCAGAGTTGCGCCACCTTAAATGACGGTGGTTTCCACTATAGCGTTGTCATTAACAGTAGCCTACAAAAACACTTAACGTGAGGTTATTAATATAAGAAAGCTCAATAATTTGAACAGAGCAATATAGACAGACTGATTACACTACCACCAACATTAAAGGTGCTTCAGTTACATTTACCCACCTGCAAGAATAAATGACAAAATCGATCAGTTTGTTGGTAGTTTTACTCAGGCTATTCAATAAAAACGGCCAATCAGCAACTTAAATAGCCTACCAACGGATGATCGCGTGCATTTATCCTCAAATTAGAAATAAATTAAATTGGGGGGTATCTGTAATTATGAAAATTAAATGTATACTGTATGTAGAATAATCAGCAAATACACGTAGATAGGCCTATTGTTGGATCTGGAAATATACTATATTGTATAAAGAATAACAGCTGAGTAAATGCATATAAATCACTCTGTGCCACATTTGCATGATCTTGAGTCAGGGTGCAATTAAAACTGTTGAACCACATTAATATAATTTAACATTGCCCAATACTGGTTTAGGATACAGACAATTGTAACAAATACCTGTCTTTGGAAAACAATATGAACCTTTTTTGAGCACATACATTTAATTTAGGGCTATATAACCAGCAGGGGGCACATTATCACTAATAATGGGGCTTGTTAAAACCTAAACAGACCTCTTTTTGTTCAGAGATTAGTCACTCCTCAGACATAATTAGGTACACAGGTGTTATTTACCCATTTTAATGAATTGTATACCCTTCTAAAGACCTTCAGGATTAGAATGGGTGAGGAGTCAAGTGTAAATAGCCAGATCGCAGGGCAAAGGCTATTTTCACCCGCGTGTAAATAGACACTCCGTTGTTTAAAACACATGATAACATCTAAGTAAACACAAGATACACATTTTTTTGTAACATAGAAGGTCATTTTGACCGTTTTCAAATTTATATGTGCAATAACTTTGTTGAATGAAAAAATGCAATACTGCCCTTACATGACTTTTCCTAAAAGTGTCTGAATTTTAACCTTTAATAGTTTTAAATATAAATTACACAAAAGACAAAGAAAATATGAAATGTTATACCTATTCCGGCCATAAGCGGTCATATTGACCGCACATCATTTCGCAGGGTTTCATTGTTAAATTTTTCTTCCGTTTGCTGCTTTCTTTGTCTCTCTTGTCTCTAACTTTGTTAACGGTCTCCAGCTGCACTCAAAAAAGTGAATTAGAGGTGTTGTTCAAGTTATATTTATTTTTTATTTTCACTTTACTCAAAATTGTACTTCGTTACAATTAAACATGTTTTTCTAATAAAGTCCATGAAATTGTGTCTCTCACTATCTGTAAAAAATATGAATCTGTTGTTTAATCAGAAACTAATTGCGATACTTCTTACATCCAGAAGGTGTCAGTAATGCAATGCCAACCGCCTAAAACCCCAAAGGAGAAGAAGAGTGAGACGTTTCAGACTGCACATGCGCAGGGCCTCTTGAACTCGTAGTTTATTTCCAAATTAGTCGATTTTGGTGGACAAATTGTCGTTGTTTTTTCGTAGTGGATAAAGGTAAGTTAACATTTTCTTTTTACCCATGCCTGATTTTGTATTAATTTCATATTGAGCATGATTGTATGTTGTGCTTATTATAGAATATATAATAGTACTATAGTAGTACAACTACTTCGGATTAGCGGACCAGTAAGGATTGCAGTTTAAAACGCAATAAACTGGATATGCGTGGTCTTAGATAATTCTGTATTCTTCACTCAAAATTAAAGCAAAATTATGTAACTTTTTGGCCTTAAACTAAGTCATGTTGATGGTACAGTGTCTTGTAACAGGGTAAACGGTGTCTCTGTCTCTTGTTTCTTCTCTATGGAACTTCAGTGAGAGGGGAGGATCACAGCGTTACATACGTGTTTACTTCAGGTTTTCAACATCACATTGTTATGATGTTATCATTACATCTGACAAACCATTACACACCTGGGATTTGTATTTACCACAGTGGTGTTTGCACTCAGAAACTGTGGGCTATGCCGAAATTTCTAGAGTAAAAATCATTATTCAACATAAAAATGCTCTTCCAGTGGACTTTTTTAAAAAGTCACCAGAATGCAGAAAACAAAGTCTCAAAAACAAAGAAACTACTTAGATTTTCCTAGGGAGGAACTCCCAGACTTTGGTTTCATTTCCTAAATAGCAGCTGACAAGTGACATGAGGAAAGGTGTTGATTGTTATGTTCCCTCAAAGCTGATTTAATGAGTCATTGTAACATTTAAACATGACTAACTTGCCAGTTGTCTCCAGCAGGGTTTGGATGTTTTCGTGGTAAATCATGTCAGATTTAGGAGCTCTGCCACAGTGACCTTTCTGCAGTCAATAGATCATGTTTCCAGGATCAGGACTGGCTCTGTTGGCACTGGCACCTTTTGTCTCAGCCAGGCTGGAAACTGGCAGCACTGACTGAAATACGAGCAGTGTTTAAACTGAGTCTGAAGGTGTCCAAAGAGTGCATTTGTTTTAGCATGGATCCATGAGGACATTATCAACAGAGCTCCAAGTCATGGTAGATACAGATGTTCCTTTTACACATTATCAGAGACTCTAAATCTGTAAAAATGCATAAGAAACTAATTTTAATACAAACACCTCTTGACTGACTTCAGGCTGGGAGGCCCTGTGTGCAGTGTGTGTTTAATTCCACACATGTATGAGGGCAGGAGAGGGTGTTACTTGTTGAGATTTCCTTGAATAGTACGTTTTTGATTGATCATTTTCTCAAAGAGGTTAATCTACTTCCATGTAAACATGATACGGCTCATTTGCAAAGAAAGCTAGTCGTCCTGAGGACTTCATATTGGGTTTTTTCAGCTGTGTACAAGTCTCACCTCAGGCCTGGCTGCACGCTGTAGTTTGCTCCCAGTGTTTACAGCACCTCCGCCCACACAATTACTATCCCCAAAAGAGGAACACTGGACTGAGCTCTGATTCCAGAACGACACAGACCAACATGCGGCCTGCATTAAACCAAACTCAACCTTACTGCTTAAATTAAGGTTACACCAATATAGCTGCTTTGAATGAACTTCACAGGTCTGGGTTTCAGCGGAGAGTTTTAGTGTCCCAAGATTCTCCTGAAGAATTGAACTCTGAGGGGAAACTACTTTGCAGCAATTGTATAAACAACAACAAAAACAAAAAGGACATAAATAACCTTGTAAACGTTTGTGTGCTTGTGGACTTTAAAGGCTTATTCCCAACTCGTCAAATACTGACAATTTAGGTTGGTATGTTGGGTCGCTCACCAACAGAAGTAACAACAGAAGTAACAGAACAATCATCATTCATTTTCTTTACAGATATTTCCTTTATTGGACTGGTGTTGTCTGGCAACCACAGCAGCAGAGGGCAGTGTGTCCATTCAGTATTCTGTTATCAGGGCTAATGCAAGTCCATCAATTTTGTTTTTCTCTTTCTGATTTGTAGAATTAAATCAGAATAACCAGAAATATGATGTACAAGGAGATATTAATATCTGTCCGAAAGATATTAATTATAGAAATTAAATGATTTAACTTTGTTATATAAGACTTTAAAGAAGATGTAAATTAAGCCAAGAGTGTTCAAAGTAATACTGAAAAATTATGTTTGATTTATAGTTGATGTCCAACATGTGTTGAGTACAGTAGTGTTAATGTTGAATCCATGAACATGCTGCTCTATATGACGAATGGTGAGAATACCCTTTTATTATTTACATTAATCCAATACAACATTTTGTCTACACATAACAATCTCAGCGCAAGCATGAAACACTTTTAGAAAAAACTACAAGTAACAGTTTATTTGGTTTGGAACCTAATATTACTGTTTTCAGTATTTAAACAGATGTGAGAATGACTGCAGTGACATTTAAAGCCACCTCAAAGCACATTTTTTTTCTTCCTCTTTGTAAATGAGCATCTTATTTATCTGATGAAAAGTCCAAGATACATCTAGAAAAGTTTTTGCAAATAAACTCTAATTATTTGAAAATATCATAATGTTCTGAAAATAAAGCAGTAGGTTAAATGTAAGTGAAGTGATAATGTGAGAAGCAGCCATGGTAATTCAGGAATAAAGCACAAAAACGAATCTATTAAATTATGCATGACTATATATCTGCCAAAGCCCTTTTTTGTAGAGAAAGTTATATGTTTACAGGGATATCATAATATGAAATCAGAATAAGATTGTGATTGAGAATAACTGGCTAAGTGCTTGGATATGTTATAAGTAACTGAGTTTATGATGATAGGTCTGAATGTGCTCCTTCCTTATGTATCTTGTAGGGGTGGTGAAAAAAATCGATTATTGATTAATCGTGATTATAATATTGATGATTATGATTTGATTATTAAATTTCCAAAAATGTATTTTAAAAAAATATATATATATTATTATAATTATTTTTTTTGAAATAGTAATACAAACTGGAGTCCTCCTCTTACTGGCTTCCGCTACATGGTCCACAGTCTGGAGCCAAGATATGTTATTCCATCCTGGAGCTTTTTCACACTTAAATCGATTCCAAATCTTTACAAGGAGACAAAGCTTTCCGTGCAAGTGTCCCTCAACTCTGCTCACAGGGTAGCAATAACCTGCGATGCCCGGACATCCAGAGCTACAGTCTCATATGTGACCGTTACAGCTCATTATGTCAGCAGTTAATGGAAGCTAATGTCCTACGTACTTCAGACGAAAGCTATGGATGATAGCCACACAAGCGCAAATATGTGTGAGTTTCTCAAAGCAATGGCAGACGAGTGGGGAACAGAGAAACACGCCCTGGTTCTCGTCACCAACAATGCTTCTAACATGAGTCCGGCTGCTGAGCTTGGCAGCTTTCTTTTAACAGTGAAACACTACATCTAAAACAAATTAAAAAATAATAACTTTGATATTACAGTTACACTATACAATATTAAAGGTGCTGTGAGGTGTTACTCCAAAGATAAGTAAAATAATTCAGCAGCTGACTGATGTTAAATGGAAGATCAATAATCGTTAATAATTGAAAATCAAATCGATAATCGTTAATAATCGAAAATCGATTTTTAATCGAATCGAGACTTCAATAATCGGAATCGAATCGAATCGGGGAAATTAGGCCGATTAACCACCCCTAGTATCTTGGGGAGTCCATAGTTATATGGAATGGCTTCCCTGGGGTACAGTCTGTAATATATTTGTCTGTCAATGGCTTTGTCTTTTTCCAGTTTTTGTAAATATAACCTTCTTTTCGTTGCTACTGGTAGGATCTCGCCACAGAGTCTCATAGGTGTTGGTATCACTCAGCATATTAGTGACTTGGTTTGGCTCACCTAGCCTAAGCAACCCACATAAAGGCCAGTTTGACCAACAACCCACAAGTGGTCTTAACCACGCTGAGCTGCTAGCTGCAAGGTATAATGGACAATCCCTATCACCCTCTTTACGCTGAGCTGAGGCAACTCAGGAACCATCTTTCATACCATCAGTGATCAGACTACAAAACACCACCACCACAGCTCCCACTCCTTTCTCTGCTGATGAAGGACTTGACCATACAATTCATGTTACAAAAAATGATTCATCCTTTTAAGTCAATTTTGGCAATTTATTTTTGAACAATATAAGATGTCCTTTTATTGAAAAAATTGCAGGTAACAGCAGTAAAGAGGGAAAAAAGTAGCAGCACAAGAGTACGACTTAAGAAATAGAAACAATAATAAAGAGATATTGGAAAAAATAAAATAACATTTGAGACATTTTTACAATTTTAACATTTTGAGAGAGTCAGCAGGAAACACTATTGTCAAAAGTATTTATGGTAGTGTTTCTCAATTCCTGTTTCTACATGGTACTTTCTTGTGAGGATGGCTGCCTTCTAAACTAGTTGTGATGACACATATCCTGCTGCTACGGTTACACTACTGGGTTGCTGGCTTACCCAGAAGCACAGATATAAAGAGTAGTTGTTGAGTAAAAGGTTTCATTTTCACAAAAGAGGGATTTTTACAAGACAAGGGTAGGCAGGTGAACAGGTTGAGCCGGGAGCTGGATTGTAATGATCACAATTAGTTTCTAGATGGAGCAGAAATCATAGGTAAGCAGGTGAAGGCAGTTGAGCATACCAATGGATAAGGCTCTGAAAGTATGTACCACTCAGATGGCTAATCTGGTAGATAAAACCAGTAACTGTTTGCTGTTAGGGATTTTTGTGCAAAGTGCATAGATGCTATTCAGTGAAATGCCTGGCAGACACAGTCTGAGTTCCAAGAGTCCCTCTCTAGCAGCCATCAAACTTCAGCTATGACTGAAAGCAAGGATGTACAACTTCTTGTGACTGAGGTGCACACCTTGCGACAGCAGTTGGGCTCAGTGCAGGCTACTCTGGAATCACTGTAAAGCAACAGTGCACACTCACTTCTCAGATCAATTCCCTACAATAGCAAAAGGAGGTGGTTGTGAAAGAAACTGTAGCACCTGTTGTAGGCCCCTCTCAAGGACACAATTTATTTGTTTCCCCAGTCAAAAATATAATTTTGTTGCCAGCTCCAACTGGAGTTCATTCAGATTGTGCAGGTGCTGTCGCACCTATGGGTGAAATTGGCCAGGGGGAACCACGTAGAGTGACTGATGGCAAACTTCCCATATAGATGGTTTTCCCTTGTTTGGTGGGCCTCAGGACGATAAGGATCCTTTGGTGTTTTTGCAGAAATGTAGTAACTTCCTCTCTCTGAGACCACTTTCCCATGATGGGATCCTAGCAACCATGCAGGTGATTGTTGGGAGACAGGAAGAATCCTAATATGGGAAGACTTTCAGGGTGCTGGTGTCTTTTCAGGACTGAGGACTATGTTGATGATCTTGAAGAAAAGATTTGCACCAAAGGAAGAGAGGAGTCACCATGTGACAGTGTTCCTTTGTGTACTTCCTTGCCACCCATGTTACCACTCTCATCCCACTCTTGGACGATTTGTGCTTGTTAACCTAAGGGGCGGGGAATTAGGTGTTCTGCTCCATAAAACTGTTAAAGAAAGTGGCTTAATGGGAAAGCAGGCTGAAAAACTGCACAGACTGTTGTTAAACAATCCTATAGATTGCCCCTACAAAAGTGGAAGATTGTTGAGTGACAGATTGATGGCGTGCTCCAAAAGAGTGTCATCGTGCCTTCCTGTTCATCATGGGCTTCCCCAGTTATATTGGTGCCTAGGAAAGTTGGTGGCTCCCCCCTGTCTTTTGTGGATTTCCTTTGTGTTAATGATCAAAGTGAGGGAGATGCCTATCCTCTGCCAACAATTTCTGAGATTGGTGAGTCGCTGGCAGGCTCCACTGTGTTTACCACCCTAGATCTTAACAGTGGTTATTGGCACATGGAAATCAACCCTGACACCCAGCCCCTGATGGTGTTTCTCACATATTTTGTATTGTTCCACTTTTGGTTTATGCATTTTGGTCTGAATGGCACTCAAACCACCTTCCAAAAGCTGATGATACATGTGCAGCGGAGCTGCCTCGGAGACTGCTGCATTGTGACAGGCTTGGGGGGTTAAAGGGGGGACTATGGATAAGGGGAAGGTGGACCCAAATGCAGTCAAGCACGGGAGGCAAGGATATTGGGAAACAAAAGCGAGCTTTATTTTACCAAAGCTGATATCAAAAAAACCAAAAGCAGACAAAACAGGGGCAAGAGGCAAAGTAGCAACACAACAGCAAGACAAAGTAGCAAAATAAAACAGTTCCACAAAGTGCAAAGAAAAAGGCAAAGTACAAATCAAACATGGAAAACTCAAAACCAAAACATACCAAGACGGGACTCGAAGAACATGGACGAGAGCACGGACGTAAACAGGGGCTGACAAGAACAATGACCAGACAAGGAGTGAAGGGAACACAGAGACTAAATACACAAACACTGATGACAAGACGAGGAACAGGTGAGGTGGACCAACAGGTGAGATAACGAAGGGGAGGAGCACATGAAGGGACCAGGGCAATGGACAGAGGGAGCCAGAGGGAACATAGGAAAAAACACAGGAGAACTTAAAGGACACATGAGGGCATGGGAAAAACAAGACACAAGACAAGATACAGAGACATGGAAATCAAATACAAGAAAACACAAGACAAAACCAGACAAGAACACAACAAACAGATTTACAGTCATGACAGTACCCCCCCCTCAAGGGACAGCTTCAAGATGTCCCTCAAGACATAAGTCCAAGTGAGCCTGGGAGGGTGGAGGGGGTCTGGAGGAGGGCCAAGGTCCAAACAAACAGGAGGATGGAGGCAAGGACTGGAACCCACTGGAGGCCGGGGACATGGACTGGGACCCTCTAGAGGCCGGGGACGTGGACTGGGGCCCCCTAGAGGCCGGGGACGTGGACTGGGGCCCCCTAGATGCCGGGGACGTGGATTGGGGCCCCCTAGAGGCCGGCGACGAAGGCATAGGCGTTCTGGAGGCCGGCGACGAAGTCGAAGTCGAAGGCGAAGGCGCTCTGGAGGCCGGCGACGAAGTCGAAGGTGCTCTGGAGGCCGGCGATGAAGACGAAGGCGTAGGCGTTCTGGAGGCCGGCGACGAAGGCGAAGGTGCTCTGGAAGCCGGTGACGAAGACGAAGGCGTTCTGGAGGCCGGCGGCGAAGGCGAAGGCGTGGGCTGGCACCCACTGGAGGCCGGCGGCGAAGGCGTGGGCTGGCACCCACTGGAGGCCGGCGGCGAAGGCGAAGGCTGGCACCCACTGGAGGGCGAAGGCGAAGGCGTGGGCTGGCACCCACTGGAGGCCGGCGGCGAAGGCGAAGGCGTGGGCTGGCACCCACTGGAGGCCGGCGGCGAAGGCGAAGGCGTGAGCTGGGACCCACTGGAGGCCGGCGGCGAAGACGTGGGCTGGGACCCACTGGAGGCCGGTGGCGAAGACGTGGGCTGGGACCCACTGGAGGCCGGCGGCGAAGACGTGGGCTGGGACCCACTGGAGGCCGGCGGCGGAGGCGAAGGCTGAAGCCCTCTTGAGGCCGGATCGCTGACTGGGAAACCCTCCTGGGCTTTGGCCGGACCACCAACAGAGGTTCGCAGGGAGCTGGTGGCCTGTGAGCCAATAAAGGGTCGCTGGCGGCAGACGACCTCGGCCTGGCCTCCGACCAAGGAGCTGGCACTGGACTTGGCACGGGACTTGGCACTGGCCTCGGCCGGGCCTCCGACCGAGGAGCAGGTGCTGGACTTGGCGTGGGACTCGGCCGGGCCTCCGACCGAGGTGCAGGCGCTGGACTTGGCGTGGGACTCGGCCGGGCCTCCGACCGAGGTGCAGGCGCTGGACTTGGCGTGGGACTCGGCCGGGCCTCCGACCGAGGTGCAGGCGCTGGACTTGGCGTGGGACTCGGCCGGGCCTCCGACCGAGGTGCAGGCGCTGGACTTGGCGTGGGACTCGGCCGGGCCTCTGACCGAGGAGCAGGGACAGGCCTCGGCCGGTCCTCCGACCGAGGTGCAGGAACGGGCCTCGGCCGGGCCTCCGACCGAGGTGCAGGGTCTGAACTTGGCATGGGCCTCGGCCGGGCCTCCGACCGAGGTGCAGGAACGGGCCTCGGCTGGGCCTCCGACCGAGGTGCAGGGTCTGAACTTGGCATGGGCCTCGGCCGGTCCTCCGACCGAGGTGCAGGAACGGGCCTCGGCCGGACCTCCGACCGAGGTGCAGGAACGGGCCTCGGTCGGACCTCCGACAGAGGTGCAGGAACGGGCCTCGGCCGGACCTCCGACAGAGGTGCAGGAACGGGCCTCGGCCGGACCTCCGACCGAGGCACTGGGACGGGACTTGGCATGGGCCTCGGCCGGTCCTCCGACCGAGGAGCAGGGACGGGACTTGGCATGGGCCTCGGCCGGTCCTCCGACCGAGGAGCAGGGACGGGGCTTGGCATGGGCCTCGGCCGGTCCTCCGACCGAGGAGCAGGGACAGGACTTGACATGGGCCTCGGCCGGTCCTCCGACCGAAGAGCAGGGACAGGACTTGACATGGGCCTCGGCCGGTCCTCCGACCGAGGAGCAGGGACAGGACTTGACATGGGCCTCGGCCGGTCCTCCGACCGAGGAGCAGGGACGGGCCTCGGCCGGTCCTCCGACCGAGGAGCAGGGACGGGACTTGACATGGGCCTCGGCCGGGCCTCCGACCGAGGTGCCGGGACGGGCCTCGGCCGGGCCTCCGACCGAGGTGCCGGGACGGGCCTCGGCCGGGCCTCCGACCGAGGTGCCGGGACGGGCCTCGGCCGGGCCTCCGACCGAGGTGCCGGGACGGGCCTCGGCCGGGCCTCCGACCGAGGTGCCGGGACGGGCCTCGGCCGGGCCTCCGACTGAGGAGCAGGGACAGGCGCCATCAGGTCTGCTGACTGAAGGCCACAGGCAGGAACAGGCGCCATCAGGTCCGCCGACTGGAGGCCACTGGCAGGTGTCGACCGGGCCGCCGACTGAAGGCCACTGGCAGGTGTCGACCAGGCCGCCGACTGAAGGCCACTGGCAGGTGTCGACCGGGCCGCCGACTGAAGGCCACTGGCAGGTGTCGACCGGGCCGCCGACTGAGGGCCAGCTGGAACCATTGTCAGCCATGCCGTCAAAGGGGATGACCCAACTGGCATCGGCTGGGCAGCCAACATAGGAGTTGGGTATCGAGCTGAGGCATGGGCTGGTAGCTGTGCTGTGGCTGAGGCGTGGTCTGTGGCTGGAGCTGAGGCGTGGTCTGTGGCCGGAGCCGAGGCGTGGTCTGTGGCCGGAGCCGAGGCGTGGTCTGTGGCCGGAGCCGAGGCGTGGTCTGTGGCCGGAGCCGAGGCGTGAGTTTGGGCTGGGACCCCAGAGCCTGACTTCAGGGAGCCAGGACGTGGACGGGCTCGTCGCTTTCTCGGTGGGGCCTTGTAGGCCAGCCGGGTTCCACAAAAAGGAGACACTTCAGCTGAGACTGAAGTTGAGGCATGGGCTGAGGCATGGGCTGAGGCCAAGGCATGGGCTGGGGATGGAGCTGAGGCATAGGCTGGGGCTGAGACTGAGGCGCCAGTTTGGGCTGGAAAGCTGGGAGCTAACTGGGAGTTGCGGCTGTTTAGTTGGGCAACCAGAGTTCTTCTGAGGTCAGCCACTTCAGTTATTAGCTCCACAGCGTATGGAACCGCCCACAACCAAGGCCTGTCAAATATGTCCCTGTTGAACTCAGCTAAAACCTGTAGCATTTCTTTTACATTTGTTTTAGTGTCAAGATTTCCGCATAGTTTCTCCTCAATGACCATGATCTGTTTGCTGAAATCTGCTGGGTCCATTTTACGTGGTCTGGTCATTCTGACAGGCTTGGGGGGTTAAAGGGGGGACTATGGATAAGGGGAAGGTGGACCCAAATGCAGTCAAGCACGGGAGGCAAGGATATTGGGAAACAAAAGCGAGCTTTATTTTACCAAAGCTGATATCAAAAAAACCAAAAGCAGACAAAACAGGGGCAAGAGGCAAAGTAGCAACACAACAGCAAGACAAAGTAGCAAAATAAAACAGTTCCACAAAGTGCAAAGAAAAAGGCAAAGTACAAATCAAACATGGAAAACTCAAAACCAAAACATACCAAGACGGGACTCGAAGAACATGGACGAGAGCACGGACGTAAACAGGGGCTGACAAGAACAATGACCAGACAAGGAGTGAAGGGAACACAGAGACTAAATACACAAACACTGATGACAAGACGAGGAACAGGTGAGGTGGACCAACAGGTGAGATAACGAAGGGGAGGAGCACATGAAGGGACCAGGGCAATGGACAGAGGGAGCCAGAGGGAACATAGGAAAAAACACAGGAGAACTTAAAGGACACATGAGGGCATGGGAAAAACAAGACACAAGACAAGATACAGAGACATGGAAATCAAATACAAGAAAACACAAGACAAAACCAGACAAGAACACAACAAACAGATTTACAGTCATGACACATTGTGTACCTGGATGATATTATCGTGTGTTCTAAAGACACCCAGACACACTTTGGTGACATCCAGTGTTTGATTGTCTCCAGCAGGCTGGCTTACCCTCAAGCTGAAAAAATGCCACTTCTGTTGCCCAGACCTTAAATTCATGGGTGAATTGTGAAGGAGTACGGGCAGATCCATCATAGATGGAGGCGCTGTGTGATTACCCAGTGCCAAGGAACCTGAGGGAAGTCCAAAGGTTTCTGGGTCTTGTGGGATGGTACCATCATTGCGTCCCAAACTTTTCCATTATTGCTGAGCCTCTTAACTCCCTGAAAAGAAAAGGAGCTGCATTTTTGAGGCTGTTTCAGAGTCTCAAAGACCATCTGACCTTACCTTCTGTCCTTGGTCACCCCGGTATGTGTAACACCTTTGTTGTCTACACTGATGCAAGTTTGACAGGTTTAAGATCCTTAAATTTTTTGGATTTCTTTTACATTTGAGTATCGTAAAGGCATGAACAACGCATCTGATGCTCTATCATGGGCCATTATTACCGCCTCCCTAGCATTGTATTCACCTCCCCTGCCAGGTAATGAGAAATGTGTTCCTTTTCCTCTGACCCATGAGGATGTCCTGAAGGCTCAGAGGAACGATCCAGAAGTCCAGAAATTGTACGAGGCACTGCTTAAGGATGACTCATCATCTGGTGAAGCAGACTCTGGGGTTGTCATCTTGGAGGATAAGGTTTACCAAAAAAAACACGCATCCGGACTGAGGTGACCTATACCGGGTGTATGTACCAGTGTTAATTTTGACAGCAAATTCTGATTTAGTCTTAGTCTTAGTCTTTTGAATAACACACCATTTAGTTTTAGCCATATTTTAGTCATCTGAAATCTTTTAGTCTTAGTCTAGTTTTAGTCGACTAAATATCATAAGTCTTTTAGTCTTAGTCTAGTCTTAAGTCTTTTAGTCTTAGTCTAGTCTTAGTGAGTGGTAAATCTCTCTCCCTCTCAATTCATTTCAATTCAAATGGCTTTATTGGCATGAGGCAACTCTGTACATATTGCCAAAGCAAGGGTTTGGAAATAAAAAATAATAACAATGAAGGAAAACTGTATTTACAATTGCTTATAATCTATACTGTTGGTAATACTGTAACTATGATTGACTCAATCATAGTTACAATCAATTAATCTCAGTCAATAAGTAATTAATAACAATGAATCAATCAGTTTGTGTCAACTGAAAATGTCATGTCATCTCTCTTTCTCTCTCTCTGTCGCTTCAATTTGGTGGTGTTTTTGCTCCACACGGTTTGCAGACGGTCTGGTTGTCATATGTGAGGTGTGCCCAGATGTCAATTATTCGTTTTTGTCCTGGACCTAGCTCTGACATTTCTGTTGTTCATGAGGCATGCCGTTGCCCTCGGACCGGGTGCACTGCAAACCGTTAACGCTACCGTCTTGCTAACGAGCGAAGTCAGCTGAAATCCGCCTAAGCTGTGGGACTAGATATCATGTAAACAACCTAACTCTTGTGAAAACGTCCACAAAACTGTGCGAAGTTCTGCAAACTCGTCTTTGTTCTCCTTCTGTGTAAATGCTGCTGCCTGTTTAGCTTGCCGCGGCTTTTTAGAATGGCTCTGCTGTAATCTGCATCGGTCAACCTACCCTCAAGAGATTCGCTCTGATTGGATCTCTTCTCCATTTGTCCCACCCAACATTTTCGTCTCGTTTTTATTCGTTTACTAAAGTGTCAGTTATATTTCGTCACAGTCTTCGTCATCATATCTGACTTTTTATTTAGTTTTCATTTAGTTTTCGTCCGTGAAAGAGGTTCATGAATGAATATTTTTCGTCATAGTCTTCGTCAACGAAATTAACACTGGTATGTACCAAAGTCACTTTGCTCTGAGGTCCTGCAGGCATCCCGAGATAATCCTCTGAGTGGTCATTTCAGGATTTGGGGAGTTGCCCACTGGCTGAAAATGTGGACTGATATTGGAAAGTATGTTAAGTCTTGTTCTGTTTGTCAGACATACAAAGTCTGAGTCCAGGAAAACTGCCGGCTTACTTATAAGCACAGGGACATTTTTCCTCTTTTGCAGATGAATTGGAAAACAAATTGTACACAGACATCATTCTGCAAAGTGAAGCTCAAACATCAAACTGAAGGAATAATGAGCTAAACACATTTTGGAGTATGGGATTAAAGGATTCTTGAGTTGTGTCTGAGGGTTCTTCTAATGTATACTTAAAATGTTTGAGAGTGTAAAAGATAGCATCCACACAGAAGATAACATTTCAACATACAAAAAGTGTTTGTACAGATGTTCCTTACACATTAATAATATTTCAGCAGTAATCATTGAGATAAGTCATAATGCAGTGCCTATTTTGAACCTTTTGGCATAAAAAATATTTTTTAACTTTGATCTGAAAACACTGGTGCTGGTATGGTTTGAATCAGACTACTTTTAAAAGCTGACGTGGCCAGATTAAGGGATGTCAGCTGCAAGTACAAACAAAAATCAGAAAAATGCGCGCGCGCGCACACACACATACACACAATTGTAGGATGACAGGATCCTGTTGGAGCTGTCACATAAGAAGTGGGTTTCAATGAGGAGAAGCACAACCACCTCTGAAGGCTCAGTTGAGCTGCAGCTCAGCTGCATTCAAATTAAACCATATGAGCATTAATGCACAGTGTGGGATTACTGAAGGATTACTTGACAGAAATACAAATTATTGTAATTGTTAAGTAAACACAGTTAATCATTTTTTCTTTTGTAAAACTAGACCAACCGGCTGTGCTGCTTGTACTGAGTAAGCCCCAAACACCCCTTACGCAGCTTAATGGATGTTTGTTTAAGCAATATATATATATATATATATATATATATATATATATATATATATATATATACACACACACACACACACACATATATATATGTATATATATATATATATATAAATATATATATATATACACACACATCGTAAACATATATATATATATATATATATATATATATATATATATATATATATATATATATATATATATATAATCTTATTTTCTTGCTCTTTGTGCATTGTGTGGTTTATCTGCTGCTGTCATGTTCAGACTTAAAGCTGGGTTAGGTAATTCTGTTCAAAGCATTTTTAAAAAATCATATTTGTATAACATTTCTTCACATCTAGACAGCATTAGAAATATTAACTGATTAAAAAAAAAAAGAAAAAGTCTATGGTCTCTGGCATCGACATGGCTGTAGTAACCTCATCCATCAATTTTACCGGCCTGAAGATTTTGTATGGACAGTCTACCTGTCAATCTGCCCTTACCCGACCACCCCGCCTACCCTGTGCTTATTCTGCCCATCACTCATTGTGCATGACCGGGTCTATGAAACACACTGCTGGAGCAATGGCGGACTGTTTATGACAAGAATGGCAGAGAAACTACAGCCACACATCTCATCACCCGCAGTAGCTACAGCAGCTTACACTGCTGAACAGGAGTGAATTTTCAGCGATGGTGACAACTGAAGGAGTCGAGGGCCTGAACACAGATGCCATGGTAGCTACTATTTTTGTTGGACAGGTAATGAGCTGGTTTGTTTTGGTTGGGAAAATGTATTATTACTCTGCATTATGTGGTCAAGTTAGCCAGTAGAGCTGTATATGGGAGGCCGACTAATCTTGTGTGCTACACATGTGGAAGTCCAAGTCCACTGTTTGGAGGTCAAAGGATGATTGTATATATCCATGAATATAGTCTGTATTGTATTTGTGAACAAATGTTGTTAGACATAAATTATGTGATATTAATTCATATAGACTTTCAACTGGATGTTTTTTGCAAAAATGTTGATGTATCCTATTTCTGTGTCCTAGTTATGAGAGGGAGACATCAACTTCCAGCCTTTGGAAGTCTCTGCAGACTCCTGTCACCTCAGCATCCTCATCCTCCTGGACCTCACTGCAGCTTTTGACACCATCAGCCACTCCGTTCTTCTCTCCTGCCTTGAATCCTCCCTCAGCATCACTGGTATGCCCTTTCCTGGTTAAAATCATATCTCACAAACAGACAACAGTTTATCCATATCAACAACTGCACCTCCTCCACAGCTCCTCTGACCCAAGGTGTCTCCACAGGGTTCAGTGCCTGGTACTCCTCTTTATCCTCTACATGCTTGCCATTGGCAACATCATACGCCGTCATGACTCTTGTTGTTTGCTTGAGCAGGAAAAAAACTTCAACAGGACTCCGATGTAAAAGGGTAAAACACAGCGTATGTATTCCAAGGTTTTGCAGTGTCTTATTACAGGTATGATCAAAATTAAGCTTTCCTAATCAGCAAAAAGTACTACGGTAAGAAAACTGTGTGGCTCGGTCCTCAATTGAGCCTCAACTACCCTAAACACCTATGTGTGCTCAAGAGACCTACTCTTAAAGTGACAGTAACATAAGATGACCCTCCTAACGGAAACCTTAAGATACTGTTTTCCTATACAAAACATAATTCTTAAATGAAAGGAATTATAATTACCATATTATTCAATTAAATCAATTATTTATTTCCATTCACGTGAACTTTTAAGTACAAACTGCACTTATTTATGTAACTGAAACATATAAAACACTATTTGGCTCCCACACCCCCATCAAACTTCTAACAACTTCTGCCTCACCATAAACAACTCCCCTCCCCGCACAGTCGCAACCTCTGAGTCATCTTTGACCTTTTAATAACGTATAAATCAAATCACCAGAACTGCCTTCTTTTACCTTAAAAAACATAGCCTGTCTCCGCCCATCACTCTCTTTCTCTGCTGCAGAAACCCCGATCCACACCTTCATCACTTCCAGAATTGACTACTGCAACAGCGTCCTCTATAGTACACCATCCAGATTCCTACATCAACTCCAATACATCAAGAACTCTCCTGCTCGCCAGACCCCCCCCACACCTCGCCATCCTGCTTCACCGCCACAACCTGTCCTGTACCCTCTCCGCTCTTCAAACAAAAACTTCCTCACTCCACCACACAACCTGTAAAGTGTCTTTGTGTACCCTCAAAAGCACCAACTAAAAGAATGTATTGTTTTTTTTTTTCAATTCTGTGTGGGAGTGACCTTATAGACAGTGTTGGGAAGGTTACTTTGGAAATGTAGTTGGTTACAATTACAAGTTACCCTGTTGAAAATGTAATAGTAGTGTAACTATTTCAATTACTTTCTCAAAGTAATGTAACTAATTACATTTGATTACATTATGATTACTTTTCTTAATTTTGAATGAAATCTCTCAACTGCTAACCATTTTCACATTTTAAGACCTATAATGTGATAAACCTTTCAGTTCAAAGGTTTAACCATATATTATGAGTCTGACCTTAGGCCTGTACTGCGAAGGAGGCTCACTTCCTCACTAAATGGAGCAACAGCAGCAGGTTGTTTTAATGGAGAGAGTATGAGCGATACAAAAAAGCCTGATCACAGCCTGAAGCAACAGTGTTGCTGCAAATATGACAAGAGGAGGCTGATTTTACAGTTTTTATTGATTGCTTTTTTAGTTTTTATTGATTGAGTCAACTCAAACTCCACATTTTCAAAACAGTTAACACACAGGCCGAAACAGTGGCACTCATGGTCAGAATGACTCATTTTGTTTGCGAAAGGCTCTAACCGTGCCAAAACATTTGAAATATGCAACAAAAGCTAATTTTGCCTTCAAACAACACGACTTGCAAACAAGTGTATGAGCTCTTCCAATCAACCATTACACAGTGGACAACAAAACACAAAATACAGCTCTCAGTGTGAACCGGTGCACCATTGCTTGTCATTGTAGCCTATTACTCTACGTAGCTTTCATGCCATTTGTTGTCAAATTTGCCTTCTTGCAAAGAATTGAATCCAGAATCAGAAATGCTTTGATGCATTTTTTGATTCCATTGATTCTTTTTTTTCGAACTGTGGCTGAAAACTGAAATACTGTAATTATTACACAAAATACATGGAAACCAAAATAAAATCTATTAGAGTATAAGAAAATAAGAAAGCTGGTAGTCTCATAGTCCACAAAACATTTCTGCAGCTTCACAGCAAGCATTTTCCTGAACAACTGACCTGTTTTAAAACATAGAAAAGAAGATAAAGATATAAAATATTACAGTAAAGTATAACAATCTATTACTGTAGAGTATAAGAAATAGCTACTATTGATACTCAGGCTCTTCTGTCTTGACGATGGGGCCACATGGCCTTATCCACATCACATTCATTATCCTCTCTTGCAATGAACCAAGGGAAAAATCTTCTTGCATGCCATCCAACCTTGACATTCCTCTGCACCTATTTCTCTCTCTCATCTGCCTTAGACCTCTTCAATCCATGTTGGCAAAGAACAACACAGCCGCTGCACTTTTTTAAGGCCTGCAGCCTGATTGCTCATTGAAGATTTGTGTTTAGGAGTGTCAAACAGGTGCTTTAGTGATTTCATACTTATGTAGGCAGTTTCTAATAGTTAGGAACAGATGGTTTCTGTTTGGTTACCACAGCTAAAACAATGGAGTTTGGACTGCTTGAATGACATCCGTGTTAACTGTTCTGCAAAAGGGTGGGGAAAATGTGTCAATTCAATGAGGTGAGATTCAAGAGGTGTCTTGGGCTCTGCTGAGACAGTGATGATGAAAACCGAGTGGATTCCAGTTTGTTTAAACAGGTCAAAGCAATCAATAAAAACTGTAATTTCTGACAGCTCTACATTGAGCTGCTTTTACAGTTTTTCTCAATTGTTTACACACAAAAACTGGTACTTGAGACAAAATGACCACAACATGTAACTGATGCACCAACCCCCTGAACCAATTCTGCTAAACTACAAGCACAATTCCTGCTTTACACTCAAATTGCAGTTCTAAAACACACTTTTTTCAAAACACTACACACAATTCTCTGCATTTGGCACAATTTTCATGAGGAAAATCTCTTGCTTTCACAAAGAACACTCTGTCATTCAAAATTCTAAAGTGAATTGCCCTACTATGCACACTGACTCATCAAATGGGCAAACACCTAGACACCCTACACAACACACTCATTCCACCAGAGCAGCTCAGGTACGTTGTCATTTGGGACAACGTAAGTTTCCACTGGGCTGCTCTGGTTCGTAACTGGTTCACTGCCCAACCACGCTTTATCTCCCTCCATATTCTCCATTCCTCAATCCTATTGAGAATTTTTTGTAAAGTGTATGACCGAAATCCACAAATCCACAAATGTGTATACCCCTTCTCCAAGCTATGGAAGATGCATGTGGATATATAGCAGTTTGTGCTTTTCATGGCTGGATTCACCATGCTAAGCGATATTCCTCTTGCTGCTTGGCACGGGAAAACATTGCTTGTGATGTGGATGAGGTGCTGTGGCCAGACCGAAACAGAGGAGATCATGCTGCACAGTTTTTTATTTTTTTATTTTATTTTTTTACTGTAACTGTGTACAGTAAATTATTCTGTTGTTTTGTAGGTAGACCGTATATTGTTGTATATGAACTTTGTGTTGGTTGATATGTACACTGTGTACATTGTTCTTGTGGGAAAAATAAAATATATCTGTTACCGTGTATTTGTGTGTTCTGAGTATAAAAACAATATTCTCAAATATTTTACATCACACTTATGTATGTACTGACTGTAGTAAGTGTAACTGAACAAAAAAGGCCTAAGTCATTATGATGAAAGAAGAAGAAGTGTTTTCCATTCATCATAGTGTTTTACACTGAGCACATCAGTGTTCAACTGGTTCTTATAAATGTCTATTTATTTGATGGTTTGTGTGTGTCATTTGAAAACAAAATACCATTTTGAGAAGAAATAACATTGTTTTGAATGTAAAGTTTAATTTTGCAGGAGAATTGAGGGGTTTTGCCCATTGTGTGTGTGATTTTTGATTTGTGTGTAGAGTTCTGAGAGCATGAGGCATGCTTTCAGAAAATGTGTGTAAACAATTGAGAAAAACTGTAAATATGAAGCTTTAGAGCAACAGCAACTGTTGTTTTAAACTGTGTTTTATATTGTTTTCATATATTTCACTGATCGCAATTATAAAATGCCAGTGTGTGTTTTATTGAAAGTGAGGCTGGGTGTGCGTATGAAATTAGGTTACAGTGGGTTTTTTAGGTGCTGTAGCTACAAGCAAATCTCATGTTGTCTCTGTACAAAGACCTTTTTAAATGTGAGATAACAGAGTAGACCTACTCAAGATTTGCGTTTGGGCAACACATAACAGGCGAAACAATTAATTTATTCATGGCCACATTAAGTTAAATTATCTGTCCTGCTGCGAGCGCACAACTTCTTTCAGTGGTGACTGACTGTATATAAAGGTAAATAGTCTATAGCCTATTTAAATAAATAATGACCTCCTGACGCGAGTGAGATCATCAGCTGAGCAGCGTATATCCCCTCAGCTTAACATCTGTAGGCGAAGACCTCAGAGAGAAAGTAACAGCAGCGGATCAGCGCGATCTCTCCCTCCGTACAAATGCTCCGCTCTGATCCAGTTCCACTGGACTTTCAAAGTAAAGGTGACGCCAGCTGTAAATGAGTTAAATAGTGAAACAGCGGCGCTTTTCGGGACCAGGTTATGAGCTAAGCATAAGTTACCATTGTGATCTAGCCGGGTTAAAAGAGAGCCACCTTTGTAATACAGGGAAGCCTGGCTTCTGTCTGTATGAAGTGTTTTTTGTATTTCCAGCCCAGGGACATCTTGTGCGCCGCTGACACCGTTGCTGCTGAGTCTGACTTAGGGGTGGGCGATACTGCGAATTTTGGTGTCGATCTGATACCAAGTAATTACAGGGCCAGTATTGCCGATACCAATACCGATACCGATACTGAGCACTTTTTCCTTAGTTAACCATGATTATGATAACGATAAAACACAGGACAAAGATTTTAGCCAAATAAGAAAATTATATTTAACTTAATTAAATCTATAACCTATCTGCATGTAGCCTAAATAGAAATACTGATGTTCCTTCAACAGATACACAAAGGGGTTATTATATTCTGCCATATTCAAACTTCAGGTTTGAGGTAGGCTCTATATCAATATAAGTATATATTTTTGACTTCTAGTTACGGTGAACCTGAGTGAGCGGAGTGGGAGAGGTGAAGAGGAGCGCTGCGCTCACACAAACTCTGTGAAGAAAAACGAGTGATTTGCTGAATTTATAGAAGAGAAACTACAACAAAAATATCGATCTCATCACGCTAGTATCGATCCGATACCAGTACTCACCTTGGTATCGATACTATCGATATTTGGATCAATCCGCCCACCACTAGTCTGACTGCCGCCGTACGGTTTGTCGGTTGAGTCGAATAGCACATGACCAGAGAAAGCCAATCACAAGCGTCAGTTTTGGAAGGAGGATGTTGATATGACAAAAACTAAAAACAAACATGACTCCAGGGGGGCGAAAAACTATTTGATAAATCTGAGCTTTTGCGGCGATTTTTCAAATGTAACTTAAGTTGTAATCATTGAAATTTCCAAAAGCAACTGTAATTTAATTACATATTTTCTCCCAGTAATGTAACAGGTTACAATTACGTACATTTTGTAATTAAATTACGTAACGTTGTTACATGTAATTCGTTACTCCCCAACACTGCTTATAGAGTCGTCAAGGACACATGTGAGCTCTGAGTTTCAGAGATGTTAGGGCCACTTGTGGGTCATTGACCCAACTGGCCTTCATATGGATTGCTAGGGCCAGGTGAGCCCAGGTGTGAATGGTTGTTAGGCTGCCTGGTTAGGGTACTCAGTACTGCATTGTAGGTGGGTGATAGGTAATGTCGTAAGGCCCCTACACACCGCCCAGGCGTCCAACTGCCTTATCCAACCACTCTCTGACCACTCTGTTGCCTCTCGTCTAACCTGTTCGGTAGAAAAGTTGCATTGAACACACTGCTTCGACGTGCTGCCTACTCCACTGTGGCATGTACGTTCTGCGCCTGCGCAAGATGCAGTAAGCCTCCTTAACAGCAGGTGGCGCTAGTCTCGTGCCAGTAATCCAAAACACGAAAACAGGAAATGACGGAAGGAAGTGAGGAACGGAGTGCATAGAAAAACAAAGTGCACACAGTATTGATTCAGTATTCATCCGACCCGAGAAGACGTTTGTGGACTAAATACTTGGCATAAGTGAAAAATGACTATGGTTAGGCTGACACTCGCATTGTGTGCTCTCGGGCTCGTTATGATAGGAAGCCGTCACCATCGTCAATCCCGCCCCTCCCACACACCGCGCTGATTTGCTAGCATACCGCCAATCAGGGAATCCAATGGCTCAGACGTCCGACAGCCCACCTCCTCAGACTTCCCATGCTGAATCGGAGCCGACAACGTTTGCGCGGCTCTGAAAGCTTCCAACGCAGCTGAACACACCAAACAGACTTTTTCCCGACCTCGTCTGAGTCTCCCCAAATGCTTCAGACGTCCAATGGTTGGGCTGGCGTGTTCCTGCCTTTAGGTCACCTCCCTTGTTCAAAGAACGACCACCTCATCTATTCAAAGAAGAAAGAGTGTCACGATCTATGGCTGCAGTTCTGTGTTGTGTTTTTTGTGCTCTGTTTGCTTGCAGAGGTGCACTGGAAGGCTGGGTGGAGTTTGCGGTCTCGAGAGGGATCACAAGCACCTGCAGCAGGTTGATAATCAGCGCCCACTTAAAAGCCCTGATCCTCACGCTACCTGCTGCCAGATAATTTTGTTAACCACACTCCGTATATGGCTCAGTCGATAGTGTCTTCTAGGTTTACTCTACTGTATATGTTTTTTCCAGTACAATTACTAACTACGCCTTGCTTTGTCTTAAGTGACCTCTTGACTGCCGACTGACTAGTGACTCCGCTCCAGTGTACCGATTCCTCAGCATCTTTGCGGCGCTCCTCCTGTCCTGCTCTCCTCCGTGAGCTACCTGATCTTCGTCCTCTACCTCACGGACCCAGTCCCCAGCAGTCTCAAGCTCTAACCCTCATCTGCTGTGACATTACTTGTGTTCAAATGAATAACCTTTTCATCCTGCCCTGGCCTCATGTTCACTTTTGGGTTCAACCAAGTTAGACAAATTGTAATAAAAAGCTGTCTCAATGCAGTGTACAGCCCTATTTGACTATTGTTCAAATCCATATATGGCTAAAACCACTCAACTAAGTAAAGAGAAATGACTAGCCATCATAACTTTCAATCATCAAGGACAGTCAATCCGGAAAATTTCAAGTGCAGTCACGAAAACTATCAAATGCTAAGATGAAACTGGCTCTCATGAGGACCAACCCAGGAAAGGAAGACCAAGAGCTACCTCTGCTGCAGAGGATAAATCCATTCAATTTACCAGCCTCAGAGACCACAAATTAACAGCATCTCAGAGGTCAAGTAGCAGACACACCTCAACATCAACTGTTCAGAGACTGTGAGAATCAGGCTTTCATGGTCAAATTGCTTCAAAGAAGCCACTACTGTGGAAGAACAACAAGAAGAAGTTGTGTTGGGTGCATGGATCAAGAAACAAAAGGAATGGACATTAGACCAGTGGAAATCTGTCTTTTCCACTGGAAAAATGTCTTTGTGAGACCGGAAAAGTTGAGGGGATGGTTTCTACGTGTGTGGTTCCCACCGTGAAGCATGGAGGAGGAGGTGTGATGTTGTTGGGGTGCTTTACTGGTGATGCTGTTGGTGATTTATTCAAAATTCAAGGATCACTTAACCAGCATTGCTACCGCAGCATTCTGCAGCGACATGCCATCCCAAAGTGTTTCCAAAGTTTGAACTGGTACTGTATATCTCATGTGTGCACACTCTAGTTAGTTACTGCACACTCTCTACATCTGAAAAACAAGGAAATGGTTGAAGAGCTATCACAGCAGTGAGGCTAACTGCACCCACAACAGTAGCAGTTTGATGAATGCCAACAAGAGCCAAAAGACTCCACCATACATCTTGGACAGTGCCTCGGCATTCACTGTAAACCCGAACACTACTACTAACTCAAAAGTATTGTGAAAACAGCAATCAAAATCCGCTATCAAGTCAATCCAACTTTAAGTTACTAAGAGTTCCAAATGAGGAATGTAGTCATAATTTCGTGCTACTTAAATTGTCTGAGTGATCATCACTATCTTACTCAAAACCTTTGAATGCACGGAGGCGTGCAAAGTAATGACGTCAGTGCGTCAATTACGTTGGCGGGACCGAACGAGGCAAAATCAAACCAACATGGAGATCGTGAAGCAAGGGGAATGCATCGGTTGCTGAAGTTAAGAAAACTTGTAAGTATAAGGGTCAAGTCTTCTAAAACTCACCAGCATGTTGTTTAATTGCATAAATGCCACAACAAAATCGTCCTTTTTTGTTTGTCTGTTCTTTTTTACACTTTCAGCGTAACATGTGGTCACAGTTACAGGTCTTTGATGAGGACGTCAATGGCGATTCTGGGGGGTGGCCTGGGGTGGCCGGGGCCACCCTTGAAAACTCATTGGCCACCCCTGTGGCCACCCCAGATCTGATAGGTAGTTGCCAAGTTCACATTCAGATTCTAACCCAATTTGACAATGATCCTGCTTGATGTTTGTAGCTATAGCTATTACTTCAAAGTTAATGACTGACTGATTGATTGGTTGATTGATTGACTGAGTGATTAAATTAAATTTCCCCCAGGGTTATTAAGAGAATATAGCTATGAAGAAAAGAAGAGATATTCAGAGCTTCTTCTTCAAAAAAAGAAAAGAGTCAGAGCCAGCCACAGCTTTAACCAGCAGCAGTGAAAGGCCCAGTCAAGTCAGCAGCCTCGGAACAGCAGTAGTGACCAAGAGCAGTCAGCTCCCCCTCTACAGGATGGTAGGTCATGCTTGGATAGTTTGAATTTACCATGTAGGCTCACATTCAAGTTGTTTGTCACTCCAGTCATACAATTACAACTGTCTGAAACATCACTACACAAGAACAATAGTTAAAACAGTTGTAAAAGACAGAAGAACAATAATAAAATGTGAATAATACATAAATACACACACACACACACACAGACATATCTATGTATGCATGTACGTGTGTATGAATATGTGAGTGTAAAAAATATGTGTGTGTGTGTGTGTGTGCGTGTGTGTGTGTGTGTGGCAGAACCTCCAGCCTATTGATGTCTCAGATTTCTCAGATATCCGTGTATTCCCACAGCTGACCAGCCACACCCAGAGGATCAGGAGATAGTGAGAGATGAGTGTGATCCAGCAGTGTCTGGAGCTCCACCTGCTAAGCATGGTATGTCAAGTTCTGTTTTGTCCAGATGCGTCATTCATGAACAGTTACCTGAAGCTGTTGTGTACTCTCATACATGATTTAATTTAAAAAGGATGGTCCAATGTTGCCCAAAGTGTATGCTATTTATTTGCTAATACACAGCAAACCCCACACTTAGACACAGACAATCTGTTCTTTAAATCTCAACCGCGGTCAGCTGCGTACATGGCATTAAACTTCGCTATGCCATGGCCACCCCACACTAGTTAGTGTCCCATCTTGGCCACCTCGGTAAAAATGTCCTGGATACGCCACTGGAGGACGTGTTGCATGAACTGAGTGCAATAATCATAATGATGATAAATATTTTCAGTCAACGATATTGTTATTCTTTATAAATGTGTTTCTGCTGGTAATGTTAACATTTGGTTGAAAATAAGCCGGTATGGTCCAGTAAAGCCGCTCCCGTAAAGCCGCTCCCGTAAAGCCGCTCCCCCTCCCCCTCGAAGTAAAGTAAATAAATAAAATACACTTACATCAAAATTAGACGATGTAGTTTGGTGCCTGACGTGACCGTTCAGCCATGCCAAACGCATACTTGCCAACATTGGGTTGTGAAAAATAGGGAGATTTTTTTCATCGGTGTATCGGCCCAAGTCACAAGGTTCCTTCGCCAGGTGTGCGATTTATTTGTCATAATTTCTTGCCTTGTATTTTAAACCACACAAAATTCTTAGAACAGTGTTTCCCCTAATTTTTTTTATAGCAGCTGCGCTCTGAGTTGATAACCTAGCAACACTAGGGGAGTCTGGGGGCATGCCCCCCCGGAAAAAAATTTGAAAAATGACCCTTTAAATCTCACCTACTCGTGAGATTTTTGAAAAGAAAATTATTTTCAGAATTTCAGAATCAGAATCTAAGACATGAGACAAAATAGTGTAGAAGCTGACATTGCTGCTTGAAAATATGTTCACATCCTGAGCATTTCAGAAGTCAGTGAGCCACATGCCATGGAAGCTATTGAGAAATAATTCATAATATTTATCATAATAATTCATCATAATTTCTGCATATTAATATTCATATTAAATAGAGGAAGCACTAAAATACAATAACAATAGGTGTCTTACTCGTCCAGTTTACTGATACAATCTGCAGCTGGTTTGGAGTCACTGGGTCACATGACATGAAAGATATTCTAAAAAACAGCAGTTATTTTGTATTAATTTATTTATGCTAAGTAATTTAATGACGCTGCTGACACTGGGAGAACCTCAGTAAAGTCTCAGCTGGACCCGATATCCACAGAATATCCAAACTGAAACTAACTTCACCCCGGTTCGATGAGTCGCCTGTTGCAGCCTTTGAATAGGATGACGAGGATTTCAGTCACTCAACTTCAACGGTACAAATAGCAGTAATGAAAATAATAATCGATTTCAAGATAACTTGGGGTGTGGTGCTTTCACTGTGTGCAACTTAAATTCCCCATTCGCTCGTGATATTAAACCGACAAAAATCACGTCATCATCAAAATCAAATGTCATTATGTTTATCAATACCCACCCGACCGACCGTGCCTTGCGCAACGCCCCCCCCCCCCCCCAAAAAAAAAAGAAAAACAGATTTGCATGATTCACGAGAGCCTCATTTTCAGGTCGGAAAAGCCGGATTGCGGGATTTATCAGGAACAATCACACACCTGCTCATCCACACAGGCAGGTAAGGGTTGCCAGATACTGCAACAAATATAGGGACACAATCTTACTTGTTTCCTTTACTGTAAAATCGGGAGATTAACGGGAGAAATTACTGACCGGGAGCATCGAGGGAGATAGGGTTAAAAATCGGGAGTCTCCCGCGTGAATCGGGAGAGTTGGCAACTATGCAAACGCTGCAGGACAGGATGTTCAGGTCCCCCAGCAGCATCCCTGCTCTTTTTCGAAGTCCGAGCCTTGTTGTGGGCTCGGACATATCTGTCCCTGGGGAGACACCATTTATTTTGGACTGTTTTTACTGGCAGTACCACTGCACTGGCAATTTCCTCCCAGCTGTTTCTACAGCGCTGTTTGTTGCAGTCACCCGGCACTGTGGCATCGTACAGATGTATATCCTCTCACCAGCTCACATACAATGTTGTTGTACTCTCTTCTTCTTCTTTGCATTTCCGGCAACTACTCTCTTCTTCGTCGATGTTCGCAATGGAGTGACTTCTGACTCTATACTGCCCCCCCCCCCCCGTGGTATTGCTCATTTCGTCCGGAGCTCTCCGGATTCGTAAACTCAGAGGCAACGGATCCACTGACGGATGAAACGACCTCCGTTTTTACTGTAGGGTATAAATGGGCCTTAAGAAGAAGGTGTGGGGGGTGGCTGCTTGTTTCTGTATAATTGGAGTGGACGAATGTTAAGCTGTTCAGGCTATTTACACCCCACAAAACCACATTTTTTTCAGATAACATCAGGTGGCTATTCAAACATGAACCGAAGGAGTTGTTTACTTGAAGAAAGCCGACATGTTTGTAAACGTAGCTGGAATACCAAGTCTCGCAGAGCTCACGCGACAACAGCCAGATTTACTCTTACTGCTATGAAAACGCTGTGCCTCCATGTTGATATTCCTTTCGTTGATAAAACAAACGGGAGCTTCAGACGACCTGTAAACATACCAGGGTCAACTGTACTTTCTATTTCAGCTCCATTTCCAAACACGCCCTGTTCCTTGTTTCTCACATGCCAGTAGCTGTGGTTGTGGTTGTGTGTGTGTGTGTGAGTGTGAGAGAGAGAGAGAGAGAGAGAGAGAGAGAACATGAGTGGTGACTAATTAATTGTCTTTCCCTGTAGGCTGAAGTTGGTACCCAGCACAAGGCATCCTTGGCAAACAAGGTAATGTTTATGTTCATTTTTCATGTAAAGATGTATCCATTAAATTTAATGTTGATGATAATTGTCTTTGCTTTCAACTGTATTTTTTGGTGAGCCCGATAATGCAGTTTTCTATGTTTAAGGGACAAAAGAAATAACTATGAAGGCAAATGTAATTAATTGTTAAGAGATTAGATTAACTAAAATAAAGGCTAGGCTATATATGTTGCACAGTTGTTTAGTCTTTTACGTCAGAAAAATAGCTTTGTCCACAGCATTTAACAAAGATTGGAAAGGGTTCACAATCTGTGTTTTAAAATTTATAAATTACTTTATTTATTTTTAGCTAAAATATTCTAATTAGAAATTTGGACTGCATTATTTGAGTGGTTTCAGAGTACTATTTTATGTCATCCCACAGGATCAAACACCTGAGACCAGTGAAGAGCACTGAGAGCAGTGAATGGCACAGAACCTCTATGGTAAACATTGATCTTCAAAGAAAGACACTGAAGACGACTTTTGTTTGAGTAATGGAGTGAAAGTGCAAATTGTGTACTGTGTCTGCGGACACCCGTCACGGTGTCACAGTTATTCCGGCACTATTGCTTGAAACACAGCCATTATTCTAGAGTTAGCCCTTTACCATGTCTCCATGACTCTTGTATTTGTACATTTCTGTCCTTTAATGCCTTGAAAATTCATTTGTCATGGTTTCACAGAGATGTGTGTATAGGCCCAGTGCAAGTGACAGAGCACAAGCAGAAAGGTCAGCTTTTACCTGTTCTGTGTGTAACTTGAAACAGCCCTTCCCACAAGAAACATTGTTCACTCATTTAAGGGGCCATTTTAAAAACGTGAGACGATAACATGCCCATTTAAAAACTGTAACTACAGCACAAATGTGTATTCTTCTTTTAATACACACAAAAGTAGGATACATGCCAATAGTTCAGACATTCAAGATGAGATAGTTTCAACAGAAAATGCTACTGTAAATGCTGCTGACCTTGATTGTGAAGATATTTCCCTATCCCAGCATGCAGACACATTTGATAATCCTGAGGACGACAGTGTATGTGACTACAGCCAGTTGAGAGCCCAGTTGCGCCATAATCTCTCCTCAAATTTACTTTTTGGTTATTAATTTAATTTTTTATTTATTTATGTGCAATGACTTATCTTGATATCTTTAGATTTACTTTTTGGTTATTTATTCAATTTATTTTTTATCCATTTAAAATTATTTATTTCATTAAGTTATGTTTTTAAAGTAGAATGGCCATAGATGTAAAATAACTTGAAGATGCCGTTTTGAAAGGCCATACCTTTACACTGAGCACAAGTTCCCAATGCTTTTATCACTTAGATACAAACATTTAAACATTTGCAGTGATTTACACATAACCATACAAACCTGTTTTTATATAATGTATGTGTGGATGTATATATGTTTACGGTTCTTTTTCATGATATGCAAGGTTTCCTCCAACCAAACGGGTTGTTTACATTTTCAGATTGTGCATTTGTTGGCCTGTCTTTACAAATGGTATAGACTTGAAGTCTTTATTTTTTGGTATCCTTATTGTTTAATCTAAATTCAAATCTTTTATAGCCTCATTTGGAAGTTGGATGGCCATGGATAAACGATTTTAAGATGCCATACTTTTAGATATTGAGCACTGAAGATCCTGGTGCTCTTGTTCTTCTTTGTAATACACATGTTTGCAAAGATTTATGCACACACCCATACAGATGTGTGTATGTGTTGTTTGTATGCTTACAGTTCTGTTGCTGTGTCCAAAGTGGTTTGGAGAAAAAGACATCTGAATAAAAACACTGAAATATTCTACATTTGTTGTGTGAAGAAGTTTATTTGAGTATTCTGAACTTAAAAAAATAGTAGTTTATGAGCTGTGTAAAATTATCTTTTTGGTTACTAACCAGCATATTTTTTGAGTTTAAAGATGTTGCTCAATTAAGTATCATAGCATCAGAAAAAGTCATTACAAAGTAATTTAAAGAATTATACAAATTAAAACAAATGTTTTAAGTACAGTACACTTACAAATAAAAAAAAAGTACTATTTGAGTGTAAATGATTTAAAAAATATAAGTACTCCGAACTTAAATATTCTAACTTACTTACTCAAAAACTTTGAGGTAATCGGTTTCCACAAACGTTTTGAGTATTCTGAACTTATTCGGGTTTACAGTGCACAACAGAATATAGGTGTGAAGGTTAAATAAAAAGGTACCCAAAAGCAAGACACAAAATGCAGGCAGGTTGAAACAAAAATCTGAATCAGAATCAGAAATACTTTATTGACCCCCAAGGGGAAATTGCCAGTTACAGCTGCTCCAATCCAAAGTCCCAGAAATATGCATACAAAAATAATTCATAAAAATACATTCCAGTAATCAAAACTATATATAAATAAGAACAAATATACAAGAAATTTACATTCTACTAGAATGTGGACTTTGATAATAATAAGATGATAGTACAAAATCCAGAAAAACTAAATGTAAGTTCCAAAAAAAAGACCTTGGGGAATCAGGCAGGGGCAACTAACTCACATGTTAACACAGTAAGGTTGCAGGATCCATACTCGTCATGCAGTTAGAGTAGTACGTAACTTAATCACTCAAGTGTTGTATGTTCTGTGTAGTCCATTAAAAATTATCCCAGAGATTAAAACTGGTAAATCACTGAATAAAAGAGTTGGAGCTAAAAACAAAAATAACTGTTGCTGTTTGGGGAGCAGCTGGTTATATGTTGGCGGATACTTTCTAGCAGCAGATCAAGTGGCTCGTGGCGTAACTTAGTATGCTGGCCTTGTTTCTGAGCTGTTGGCCTTTTTTTATGAAGATAAAATGACAATTATAGGTAATATCTTGACTATCGATTTCTCAACAAAATTGCTTATACTGAGCAAATGACTCTGTTAGTTTTAGTGCTGTTCATAAACTTAGGTTACATGTAATCCTAAACCTAAGTTCACTCTGTTTCGCCATCGTCATTTTACCATTATTAATTACATTACATCGCCACAAACGGTTACTTTTCCTCACTGCAACAGCTGGGTTTAAAAAAGAAAATTAAAAATATATTGCCTCATCCTTTCACTTGCTTTCAAAACAAATACAGGGGCCACCAGAAACAACAACACCAGAAAAGGTCCTCATTGCTGCTTTAATGTTTTTTCAGAGTAAATCTTATGTCACTATTAACTTACACCCAACCACCAGAAGAACTGACCATGAAAACAGACCTTAAGTTATACTGCTGTTCATCTAAAAAGCAACAGCTGATGCAGTGCATTTCTTAGAAAAACATCAGCAGGGTCAAACAGCTCAGCTCCAAAATAAATTGCCCACTTTTCCTGAGGCAGTGCTATAGGAATGGTTCAGATTTATTGTGTGTTGGAGTTTGGAGGATGATCACATGCATGTGGTCAATAGCAGTGAGCCAGTGACCCAACCTACCTCTCAGGTTACAACCTATATATAACACCCACACCCTCCCTCCGCCCCCTCCCTCCCACTCCAGCACAACTTCCCTGGAAGCTCCCTCTTCTTCCACACTGGTCCTGGCGTTCTCCACAGTCATCCGAGATCCTCCTCCGCCTCTCACTGTTTACCCACCAGCCGCCTGGCAACCGTCTGCGTTCTCGGGATTACCAGAGGCCTTTTCTTTCAACGCCACCATCTCAGCCTTCCTTCAACTGGATTTCTTTGGGAATTAGGGGTCTGGAGATCTGAACTGAGAAGGGCTGTAGAAGAGAGCGGAGACTTCGGTTGCCCACATCCCTGACTCTTTCTCCTCTCTTCTTTCTTGGGAGTTTCAGTTGAATCTGACAGGAAAGAGTGGGGGTTTGCAGGACTCCCCACACCATGGATCACTCTCTGTTTGGTTGTCTACGCAGCCCTCATGCCCCAGCCCAGGGCCTGCACCCCGCCATCACCCAGTTGCCACTGACCCTGCATGGTCGGAGCGACCACATCTCCTACCTGGATCTACCCAGCTCTTCGCCCCCCTACAACTACTCTGGTGGAGAGGACAATGGAGTGTTTGGTAGTCCAGCCCACCGAAGCCACCTGCCCCAGCAGCAGCACCCTCTCCACCCTCAGCACCCACCTGGCTGGCCCGTCCCCCTGCAGATGCCCTCACCTAATGCTCGGCAAAACGTCTGCCTCCCTCCGCTAGAAGCCACAGCCCCAGAACTCTGCACTGGGGGCCCAAACCTGTGCAGCATCGGCACAAGTCAGGGCAGCAGTGACCCCACAGGGGCATCATGTGTGTCTGGGAAATATGGACAGCAAACTGTGTCTTCAGAGGACCCAGACAGAAGGAGCCGTAGAAGCAAGAATGATAACTCAGGTAAGTTTAGGAAGTCTATTATGCATTTAGTTTTGAACAATTTTCCATGAAACTGTTTCTTTTAAATAGAGCCGGAAGCTTAATTTTTTCTCTGCAAGATATTCATCTCCTACTGTAAAGAAGTTTATTAAAGCACATTACTGATACTGACAATAATGTTAATGCAACAATTCTTTTATAATTCATGAAGTCAAACCTGCAACACTTTATTATGACCATCCGGATAATGTTTTTATGGATGAAATAAACTATTTATTAACCGTTTACAAAATATAAAACATCAACGTTACAATAAACAATTGCTTAATAAATAGTTTATAAAGCATTTAATTGTTAACAGTGAAATAATTGAATAAGTAAGTTTAAGAGAGTAACTACAGTAAAAATAAATTGAACTAAAGTTCAATTAACTTAATGATGGCTATTGTAAAGTGTCTAAGTCATTGTCATTGGATATTCAGACTATTTTTTTGATCACTCTAAAACTATTAATTATAATATTGATGAAATAGACCAAGTATTATTATGATAAAATGTAAACCCAAATTGGAAAAATCAAGTTTGTCTTTTCATTAAAAAAAAAAAAAAGTAGTCCAAGTTCATTTGAAAACTAGCATTACCAACAGTAACAAGGTCAGAAGATTTCTTCATAAACATTACTAAACTGAATCTGCTGAAGATTTTTACAACATTAACAAAGAAAAGGTACAGTGCAAGACATAATTATACACAATCGTGTCATATTTTCCTCAAGTATAGAATTTGGTCATTTAAAAACAATCTTTAACTTCTCTTACATGCATCTTACATGTACTGTTTTTCTTACTTTGATAAAAAAAAGTACAGTTTTGTCATCACAATATATATTTGGTACTTCAACCATCTCTGGTATACTATATAGCAATGACGCCAATTACATGTTTGCTGTCAAATCCTCAAAGGTGTAATTTTTTGAATATTTTCCAAGAGGACATTGTTGACCTTTGGCCTCTACAGATTGTACTTGAAATACATTGACAACCAGAGCCTTTGTTTTATAAACAGAAAGTTTATGTTGTGAGATTAATGTTGTTCCTCTGAACTCTATTTTCCATTGCTAATATTGGTTGATTTGTAATGGTGAGAATTTGCAGTAATGAGATGTTTGTCCACTTGACTGAGCTGTGCTGCCTTTGTGGCAGCTGGTCAACAAAAGAGTTTGGATCAGGAGCCCATGAGGGGTTTGTTAACATGCAGATGGGCTCACAAGAAATGTCCTCATGTGAAATTGGCTGTATGTATCTCCTTGATAAAAGTAGAATCCAAAATGAAATGCCATACTTAAACTGACTTTACAACTTTCTCTGCAAGGATATTCTTTCAGATTAGAGCCTAAAAGAAGTTGATGTGAAAGAAAAGATCAAGGCGACCTGATCTGACCTGTCAAATCAACAGGGTTATTTTAGTCTGTGTGATCATATACAGTTTATTCTTATATATTTATTCTTCCTGTAAATGTCAATCCCAGTTTGAAGTCCTAAATATATATATACAAGCTTTCTCCAGAGCACCAGTACCAGAGTACAAAAAAATATTTTATTTATTTACTTATTACAACAGATTGAGTCAAAAATATTGCGAAATTTATATATTTTATTAACATACAGCTTTCAGTTAAGATTAACAAGAAGCCCTGAAAGCAAACTGAAAACAACTGGAAACAATTGTAATAACCGAGCAAATTTTCCCTTGCTGATGAAGATCATGTAACGTGATCAAAAGCTACATAATGAACTCATTAAAAATGCAGCACCATGCAAGTGTTTTTAATATTAAGATGTAAACTCAATAGTTAAAATCCTTTCACTCCCAGACGAAACACAGGTCATGAGGTCAGTGTCCTCCATAGTAGCTGCGGCCCTGAACATACTCATGTGGACTGTTGATGGGACTCACAGTTAAGGTGATGCTGGAGTGTCAATGGCATAAAACTTAACTGTACACATATGCTTCCTATGAACGGTAAAAGAGCACATCATCCACCAGACTTAAAAGCAGGCATCAGACCTGCTTCATTTAGCCCCACTGACAGGCAGCCTGGAGCGGCGGCCAAGTCAAGAACTTTCCAATTCCCCAGAGTCGATGTCCCAGCCAGGAGAGAAGGCGCTTTGACTGACAGATTGAACACTTCGAGAGTGTGCTGAAGCTGCCAGTGGCCTAACCCAAATCCAATTTCCTAACTCTAACTCCACTGGCACTCTCAGAAGCCGCAGCAGTTTTTTTGGATGAAACGGTCCTTAAAAGGATCTTGTGATGATGAAATATAGTTATTGACCTACGACCCCTTTCAAAGGGCAGTCTGAATGGATGGCGGTGCTGAGTAAAAAGAGCTGCACTGATTTACACAGTCAGAATGACTGAAAACACAAATCCTGTAAACACTTAAAGGCTCAATAAAAACTTTAAGTCATTAATAACACTGAATGAAATAACATGACAAAAGGAAAATATGACACAAAACTGACAATGTCGAATGCCTTTGTGTAATTGGTCTTACACTATGGCACAGACGGTGTCTGTTTCCTGGCACACTGTGGTTTGTCAGCTCATCTCATTTACACGACTAATGAAATGTCAGCTGGATGTATGCAGTGTGGACTGGAGAACAGTGTAGAAATTACTGTTCAGTGTTTTCTCACTATGAAAGATTACTTTCAAAATGCTCCATTCATTTTCATCAGTCACTGACCACATTTACATAAAAGGGAAACTTGAAATATGCTTGTACTGACAGGCAATATAAGTGGGGAAAATGTGATTTCACCTTTAAAGCATGACCAATTGGGGAAAAGCTTAGTGTTTATATGCAGTAAGTCTTAGAGAGTAGGACTAAAAAGTGCCTTTTAATGATGGCTTTTGATGAGTTCTACATTGATTTCACTCAAAAAACACAATATGAAGTTTAACATGATCATTATACGAGCACTTATTTGTCCCACCAAGGATAATAATACATGATATTATAGCTGCTGCGCAGCAATGGGTCGGGTCCGGGCTATTTTTTGCAAATTTAGGCAATTCTGAGCAACAAACAGGAGAATAGGAAGACAAGACAGTTGACAACAATGTTCATTTTGGACCACTTGAGGCTTGAACTCACAACTTCTGGAATCAAAGACTGTCATCTATCGCTCTGAGCTAATTGGCAAGTGGCAATATAACAGTGGCTTCACAAATTGAGTAAGCCATTCACTGTTGTGCAGGCAGATTTGAAACCAGTGTAAAAAATTCAGTTATCAAGACAAAAATCTGAAAATACACAAATTGCAGCATGGAGATGTTGGTAATTTTTTAAAACAATGATTTATTTGCTCCATAAGTGAATAACTGATGTTTAAAAATGCTTGACCTTTATGCAAAATTTGGTTAGCTTTCACCCATGGTCCGGTCCAAGCTATTTGTTTTTATTTAATGTAGAGGCTTGCTGTGATGCCACCATCAGGACAATTGTCTTGTGTTTCATGTTGAGGACATCTGACATTTTGATCTGTCATCATCATCATCACCTTTGCTGGGTCTCAAACCCACAACCCCTGACACCAAGAAACAGCTCCTAACTCACTGAGCTTTCAAAACTGTAGCATGTACTGTTGATTTTGTAGATATTTTTTTTTAGGTGAGTTTTTAAAATTTAAACTGCAATTATTCACATGAGAGCAGAATTCAAAATGTTCTCAAAAATTCAGTTTTCTGATATTACCATATACCATGACTCTAAAAAATGTTCAATTTTTTCATGAACATTGAAGATTTATTTATCAATTTGCAGGTATATGTTTACAGTAGTGTTCACAGTCAAACATTTTCATGCACTGTAGGCAAAAATTGTGGGAGGAGATAGGTTTTTATAAGTTTTACAGTTTAAAAAAAAACAGTGGAGTGATGGACTTCATAATTTTTAATAGGTTTAAATGTACAAAAGTTTCTTTAGTATTGGGGCTACAGTTTGATGAAAGCGTGAAGTTCTAGCGAGTTGATTTGTTATGAATTTTCAATGTTTTGAACTTTAGATGCTTGCTGTAGTGCCACCATCAGGACAATTGTCTTGTGTTTCATGTTGAGGACATCTGACATTTTGATCTGTCATCATCATCCTTGCGGGGTCTTGAATCCACAACCCCTGACACCAAGAACCAGCTCCTAACTCACTGAGCTAATTGGCTGGAAGTGAGACGTGCTGTGTAGCTTCATTTGTCGACTCAGGGAGTCACTGTCCAGGCAGCTGTTGTCAAGGCAGATTTCAAAAATGGTCAAAATGTCAGAAATTCTGTTACCTGAACAAAAATCTGATAATACATAAATTGCATCTCGACAGCATGGAAATGTTGGTGATTTGTTTTTTAACTCTAAGTGTTTTGCTTCATAAGAGAAAATCTGATGTTTAAAAATGCCACTCCTACATTGACTCCAGTTGTTCCCATGAGAGCAGAATTCAAAATGTTCTCAAAAATTCAGTTTTTGAGATAAAATTCGGATATGTGCCAAACTTCATCAACCATGACTCCAAAATATTCTCAATTTTTTTCAGGAAGATTGAAAATGTATTTAGCAAGAATTTGATAGTATATGTTTACAGTACTGTTTACAGTCAAACATTTTGATGCACTGTAGGCTTAATTTTTGAGAAATCAAAAATCCGAGAAACAAGTTTTGTGGAGGACGGTCTGAAGATGCTCTCTAGCAAGTTTGGTGACAATTGAGCAAAAATTGTGGGAGGAGAAAGGTTTTATAAGTTTTACAGGTTTTGAAAAAAACTGAGTGATGGACTTCATATTTTGTAATGAGTTTAAGTGGACTAAAGTTTCAGCAGCAGTGTTTCCTCTAGGATTTTTTTCAGCAGCGGGGGCAGGCTCTCCGGGGAGCCGTGGCGGCGTAAACAAATGACACTTGACTGCAGATTTTACTTTTATGCCCAGCATAATCCCCCCTTTTATTGAATGGCTGGCATGGAAAATGGCTTTTTAAAGGCTGAATGTAAAAAATGTAAAAAAAAAAAAAAAAAAAGAATAACAAAAATACAGCAATAATATAGAAAAAAATAAAATAAATAATAATTTCTTGATGGGGCTGTAGAATCAGTGGCAAAGTTTGCATCTCTCTCTCCTGCACCATCACCTTGCTCTCCTGCTCCTTCACTCGGCTCTCCCCCTGCTGTACTCTGCTCTCCTTCACTTTGTTCCACTGCACACAATTTTTTTACCTAGCCATCATCATTTGAGTTAGTTAAAGGCTAATGATACCTGACTAGCGTCATCTTCATCAGGTGTCTTTCTCTTCTTTGAGAAATATTTGAACAAGCTCATCTGAAAATGCAGTCAGCAGTTACATCATGGCGTGTATATATTCGCTTAATGCTATCAATTAGTTTACTCACGTTAGAGACACTGAGTTGAGTTGGCATCGGGCCAATTAATTAAGCTACCGATATGTTACGTAACCTTAGCTGGCCATCAATATTTTGTGAATGACTATTGAACTTATAAGATCTATTATAAGTCTTCTTAAGCTAATAAGTCTACCTTTTCTCCGGTGAGTCGTTGCCCTGTTTTCAAGATGACACTCCTCTGACTCTCCGACCTGGGTGCTTGACGTGATGTCACTTCAAGGCTGCGCTCTCGCGAGTAATTAACGTCGATGGCACCATTAAGTTCTTGGGGGGGGGGTTGAATCTACTCCAAAGAGTAGATACTGAGCAAGATAGTTATCTAGTTTGCCTCAACACTCCTAAATGAATGTAGAGGAAACACTAAGCAGTATTGGGGCTACAGTTTGGTGAAAGTTTCAAAACTGTAGCATGTACTGTTGATTTTGTAGGTATTTTTAAAGTTTTTAAAATGTAAACGCTTATTGTGCCCCCCCCAGGAGGAATATTGACATGTCCTTGGAATTAAGTAAATCTGGCATGGGGCCGGACATTTCTGTAAAGTTTGGTGAGTTTTCGCCCTTGGGAAGTATGACTTCCTCGGAAGAAAGAAGAAGAAAGAAAGAATTCCTAGGAATACAATAGTGTTCTGGCAGCTTAGCTGCCCGGACCCTAAATAAATGTACTCATCAAGGTCCAATGGCCATTGTTGTAAAATTCTTTCCATTTAAAATATCTGTACAGTCTGAGTATATTACTGCTTAAGGATAAGGAAATAAATAATGCTTATGGTGTGCTTAAGCATCTCAGTTAAAACACTTAAGGTTAGGGGAAGACTTTTACCGGTTAAATTAAATCGGAATAGCATTTTTTTTTTTGTTATATGTCTGAAATAATGTCCATGGTTAATACAAGCCCTATATATTAATCTAAGTATATATTTGTTCTGAACAAATACATATTGGCAAATATCCTACAATTTAATTATATAATTATGTTGCGTACATAACTTGTACATTGATCAGCTTAAAGAAAATGTATACAGTCACTGTGTAGTAAGACACTTAGCGGTGTTTAAAGCATGTGACCATGACATAGTCTGTTTCTAGACTAAATTTAGCTTTTTACTGCTAGAACTTTTATTAACGCTTCATATAGCATGATTCCCTCTGAGTAGATTCCTTTTTTGAGGTAATCTTGTTTATGTGCAAACATGGACATTTCTGCTAATGGTTTCACCCCACTGATAAATGTAGTAGTAATGAGCCAAAAAGAAGCACTTCACTGGCAAAAGGCTAGAAGGAGAGCACATGGATTAATAAAATAAAGGTTTAAAATCTTCTGAGAAAATTAGAAAAACATTTGCAGAGACAGTTAAGGATACACACAATAGTAATTGGTGAGAAACCCTACACATGGGTGAAGTGGTTTAGATCATCTTTAATTTAGCTAGTCTGACTACCTTCTCTCATCCTGTTTTACTTGATTGCAGTGGTTTTACAGTGTTCTCAAATCTCAGCAGTGACTTACTGAGTACAGTGGTATCATATTCAATCTATATTCATGCTCAAAACCTCAAAGATAATTAGAATTATCCTGTACAGTGTATTCCGTCTGAAAAGATTTTATATTTGTACTGTAGGTGCTAAAGTCAGAGCATTAATCCAAACAATAGTGTGACAAAGAAGTTTTGGTTTTTCACTGGCAACTGAATCTATACTGAATGGAGCCATCTGGGAGAAAACTCCCCGCCTGGGTTGAATAACAAAGGATGCAACTCTAATGTCTCTACAATAAAAGGTGATTGGCACCCTAATCGTCTTTCTTTCATTTTATTTTTGTTTCAGATGGGCCCCTGCACTTTATCAAACCCATCTCTTTTTTTTTTTATTCCTTCCTCCCCCTCTCTTTTGGAGACTCAGCTGTGGCTGGAAAATGTTCTGTTTTTCATTTCAGAGTCCCAAGACGGGAGCTATAAGTCAGACATGAACAGCAAGCCCAGGAAGGAGCGCACAGCCTTCACCAAAGAACAGATCCGGGAACTGGAGTCAGAGTTTGCACACCACAACTATTTGACCAGACTGAGACGCTACGAAATAGCTGTCAACCTCGACCTCACGGAACGACAAGTACGGTACCTGTTGAATGACTTCGAATCATTGTGAGGGCAGATAAGAGGGGAAGGAAACAGGAGCAGCATGATAGAAAGCCAACAGAATCTTACTAGCAATTGTGTTCCAAGTCATGAAATACAATTAAAGGGGAATTAAATGGGCCATGACTTTTATTAGCATCCATTCAGTATTTCAACAAAATCGACACATCTTACAGATAAACACTCACGCTCACAGTTTAAAACTGGGGAATTACAGATAGCCTTTTAAGCAGAAATCAGCAGAAAAAAATTTGTTACTGTGCCACTTTGATACACTTGTGAAGAAAACAAACATTACTTTACTTTTTAAGGTTATTAGAAGATTATGTGGGTCAAAGTTTTCTTGATGATAGATGATGCTAATGCAGTATTAGACTGTAGGTTTTGGCTTTAAATCCTTGATCCCAGTCTCTTCAGTTAGCAGGCCCACATTTGGAATTATGGAATGCTGTCTTACCCAAGGTCATATGAAATTATTTATATCTGTCTCATCTCTGTGTGTTCACTACACACACAGTCTGGGATGTGTTTGCATTGCAGAGCAGATACAAAATGTTGACTTGCTCCATCAAAAGTTACAATAAACCTTTTAAAATCTGTAAACTGCATTTGACATGTTGTTTTTGCTTAATGAGATGTTTTCTGCATTAAAATGTTGACTAGAACTTTGTTATAGTATTTGCTGAGTTGTGTTCTTACCTTATCTTATTATCCAAAATATGTTCAAATTCAAAAGGAAACAAAATCCACAGTGTGTTTCATGTGGTCGCCTGTCATGATAACCTCCGTAAGAGATTCAGAGTGAGGAAGGAAGCTAGAGAATGAGACTAAATGGAAAGTGAAAAAACACTTGAACAGTGTATCTGAGTCAGTGTCTGAGTCAGATGATACTGTTTTTCATCAGCAGTAGTGATTGTTTAAGGGTGTGTTCACCAGTTTGACCTCTGGATCATATGTGTTTATCTGTGCTACTCACACAGTTTGTTTGCCCAAGACAGCCAGATTACTTAACAACACAAGAGTAGAAGGAGACAAACACTTGTTGAGTTAAAGTTTTTTTTGCCAGGGACTTACGCTGTATGCGCCAGAGTCAGGAGAACAGAAATTTCTCCACGTATAACTGCAGTATTTCTTTTTACCATAAAAGTTTCCGAAGACACTACCAGTGTTGTTTGGTCCTGTAATGTTGCTTTGTGGGACATTTCTCTTTATTTTGTTGAGTGAAGGATCTGTTAAGTTATTGGACTGTGAACACCATGAAATCGTCATGCCGCCACTTCGCGCCGTCGGCTTATCCATTCACACAGACGCCGGTTAGCCACTGCTGCACCTCTGATACTACCTCTGGAGGCGCAACAAAGCCGCAGCAAAATTTCACCCTCGCTGCATTTGAAACTTTCACACAGAGAAGGATGCGGAGAATTGGCGCTGAAAGAGAAGTGTGAATGGGGCTAGTGTGTCAACATGCATGTCATTTCAGCTTGTAGTGTGAACACACTGAGGGAATACATACATACATATATTACTTTTGAAAATGTAGGAGGGGTATAACAGGCTTCATCAATACAATAGTGTCTATTTATTGTTTGATTTGTAACGACTTGAACAAGATGAAGCCTGAGCAGACGGTAGAAAAAGTTATTCTTTAAAAAACGAAAGGAGTAGCTTCTACTGAACATTGTCTAAACAACAGAATGGAAAAAGCCACCACACTGCTTTAGAGTTTGGTATGTCTCAATCCTCCTTTTACCCATTGCTTTCTATGTATTTGTGTATAGTACGAACATCAGTGTGTAGTATAGTAATGGTGCACAGAATACATCTTTTGGTGGTTTTTGGGATCATGGTTTAGTTCATTTTCGTTACCATACAGAGATCAACAAGTGTCTAAGATCACACTTATTTTGAAACACATAAACATTAACAGTGCTTCATTAACCATTATTCCTACTGTGAAATATGCTGTTAATATTACTAGGATTATTAAAACAAAGGTCAGTAATACATTGGGTGCTAGAGTTATTAATAACAGTCAGTGCGGTTTTAGCTTTTTATATTCAGTTTGATGGTTATTAATGTTCATATTGAGTCTGCACTCACTCTGTTTAAAATTTTTTTACAGCTAGATAACCTAGGGTAGGGTTCATGTACGTAATGGTGTAACTTACGTTACGAGAGTGATTTTTACTTGCACAAGGTGATGTGTTTTATGTAACTTATATAACTTCCATTACAGAGGTTACCAGACTGAACATAGTTATTTTAAACCAAAGTATGTTCTTTTCTGAAACATAACCATGTAGTTGTTTTGCCTAAACCTAACCAAACTACGACCATTTGACAATGTTAATAGCAGTCAAAATGCCACACTATGTCATAAGATGTGAACTATTTGTCTGCATACATCGTTTTAAAGCTGCGGTATTTGACGAGTTGGAAGTGAGAAGGTGTTGTTCATGGGTGACTGCAGCTTGCGCTCATTTATGCAGGCCAGTGGATAATTCATACATTAAGGCAGCACCAGACTCCCTGATGCACAAAACCATCAGAGTGAGGATCAAACCCTGCAATGGATGCATTTGGTTGTGGCAGACACACATGGTTTATCATCGTGTGATTGTGTTTTTAAATAGTATTAAAAGACTATCACTGGTGGTATGTCATTTGCACATGCTATATATGTTACACCTATGGGCTAACTTAACGAGCATGGTTTAGCTACAGTAACAGTCAACTGCCCCACTGCCAAGACTCTCCAGATCTAACACATGCTTTAGAAAATGAGCCACACATACTCAGAATCTAATATTATTATTAATATTAATCTAACAGTTATTACTATCATTATTATGGCTGGATTTTTGAAGTAAAATCTTTTCACTTCCTGTGAGTTAGAAAATGTTATTCCAGTGACTGGAATGTATATATAAATCTTTAGCAGACCTATATCTTTGAATTGCCCTGTAAATGTCTCTGTATTGGTTTGAAGACAGTACAACACTCCAAAAACAACCCTGCAGTCTCTGCACCCCCACAAGGACAGTGTATCTGGAGGTCTGTTGGCTAGAACCAATCAGTGTTTCGGCTCCGACAACAGCCAGGACAAGTCACTCAGGATTTACATCTTCCTGTCTGGAGCCAAGTCCCTCAACACTCCCCCTCATGTTGGCTGCTTCTCCAAACGCCCCCAATAGCAGTCCATTAAATCTGTACATGAGAAGGCTGATTCTGGATGTTTAATGTCTCTTAAAGTTTCTGCTTCCAGCCTACTCTCCTCACTTTATCTCAAGGGTTGTTTTATTAATGACACAGCGTTTATTTAATAAAATATTTCCTCCTCATATGGTCTGTTCATGACCAAACCTTAAAGCTGTGCAAATCAATCCACTAACAATGATAAATCCATATATTCACAAACAATAGATCAAATGAATGTATGTGATGTCAAACAGAATTATAACCAACTGTGCAGTTCTCCTCAAGTCTATGGAGTGTTAAACATCTTTTAGCACATTGTTTTGGTTACTTCACCTCTACACAACAGCAGCAAGCAGCTGTTTTTAGCAGTAAAGGTTTTTAAAAAAAACAATACACAAACCACCTGCCTAGCATTACATTGCTAAAAAACAGAGTTAGTTGGTAAAAGTAGTAGAACATCATTATTTTATAATGTATAACATCACAATATTTATTTTGGCCTCTTGGTAGCATGCAGTAATATTTACTTTAAGCTGATATTAGAACATAATAGCAAAAAGTTACCAATTCATCCAGTAGATGCAGATGTAATGTATGCTGGATTTGAAGTTTGTCTTTCTTCACCTAGAAAAATATATTCTCTTTTGTTGCTTAACACTCAACTAGGTTTAACAGCTAGTCTTTAATTGCCATTTTCTGTGGAACAGGTCTTGTACAGACACCTTCTCAGAGTTTTTTCACTGTAAATAGCTGCAAATGAGGTTGATGAGAGCACTGAGACTGAAGCATCACAGTTAAGTTGGCTGTAGCTGAGATAGGCTAAAAAGCTTTTAGAGTGGCATCCTGGTATTGGAATGCTTACTGCACAGCTCTTTATTAAGTAAGTAAGAATTGTAAATACTTCCTCCCACAGTCCAAAGACGCACAAGGGAGTTTTATGGGTGATAGATGTGAATGTGAGCGTGAATGGTTGTTTGTCCCTATTTGTCAGCCCTATGATGAACTGGTGACTTGTCCAGGGTGTACCCCACCGCCTGCCAAATGTCAACTGGAATCGGCTCCAGACCCCTGTGACCCTGAAAATGATAAGCGGTTATAGACATTGGTAGAATGAATGAACATTTTAAATAATGTTTTTTTTTGTTTGTTTGTTTGTGTTTTGGGGGGGTTATTATCGTTGTTGTTGTTATCACTATTCTATTTATTTTCTCTATTTTCATTATCTAATTATTCGACTTATGCTCCTTGAATTGAAGACTTTATATTCCTTGCAGTTCCTTGTTGACAGAAGGCACTTGGAAAATGGCTTAAATACCTACAATCACAAACCGGAGACAAATTGTGTCTTACCTTAATCAAATGATAGTGAACATGTTTTTTTAGGAAGCACAAGGCTCTTTATGAGAAAATGAGCGACACATTCAATTGTTTACTCTGTAAGCTTAACTCCCAGTTACTGAGGGCAGGCCACTAAGCAGCCTTACCTCAAATAAATGCTACCGAATAAGACTGCTTGGAGAGCAGATTGCAGGGATGGACAGGATGAAATATATGTGCGTTTATGTCTGTTAACATATGAGAATGGGGTTGAAATGGTTAGACTGGTGGAGTGAGCATGAAGGAGTGGGTGCTGAAGGGAGCAGTGACAGTGTAACAGGAGGTGGGACAGGGACAAGGGGAGGACTGGGGGTGTATCTTATTGGTCAAGATTGGATGTCACCATTTTGGGCAGCAGCTTATTCATCACTTTGAGAGACTCAGATGCTAAATAAGCTGTGGAGTCAGGGACAGGACGTAGAGGGGTGAGCCAGCCGTAGGATGCGACTTATGCATCAGCACATATCTGCCTATGTGGAAATACAGTATAACACTGCAATACTAACAGCTTAACCCCACACCAGTCATCTCATCATTGGCTTGCACCATTACACTCAAATCCAGAGGAAAATAGAAATCGAAGATGACTATGCTTCTGCATGGGTTCTTATTCCTGCACAGAAATACATGCTGCATTTTAAGTTGGTGTATGTTTTTAGAAGACCAGTTTAGCTTTTGAAAAGAACCCGAACTGAACTTCAAAATTGAAAAAGGCTCCATTTAAATTTTCATTTATTCATTTTCATTTAATTTTTTCTTGTATGTATGTATGGGTAACGTATTAGTCAGTGTGAGTAAAGGTTTTTTTTTTCTGTTGGTGTCTCATGATTGGTCTAACTGTGCAACTATGAAGGGTTTATCCTCATCCTTATCCCTCAACTGTTGATTAGGTTGATTGCCACGGACTCCTAAAACTCCAATATCACAGTTCAAAAACAACATGACCATTGCAGCACAACAGCCACAGGTCTACTGTACTCTCTCCTAAACCTGACCAGGCAGGTCATGTTTAGACCAAAATGAACTGTTACTTATGTAACTTTAGTTCCAAACATACCTACATAATGTATGTTACTTAGGTTGCATTATGTCAATAGTACAGACACTTAATTTGGATAAGAAACTTAAGGGTTGCAATAAAGTGTTTTCACAGTCGATCCACGTGGTCATTTTTCGAATGAGGATGTGCTGGAGAATAAATGTGCTCACTGTATTTCTTTAAAGTCTGCTAGGTAGATTTTGATATACAGTATGTCGTTACAAGAGGAAAGTTTTGACTGACAGTGGTGCCAGAGGAAAGGTCAGACAGTCAAAATAATTATTACATCTCCTACAAGGGGACAGTAAATGTCCGTACCAAATTTCATGAAGAAGGTGTTCAGTAGTTTTCTGAAATCTTGATATCAGTAAGTATAAGCTGTAATCAAGAGGTATTTAGTTTTCCTGATGGTGGCCCCTGTTGTATTATTCAGGAGTCAATGATGAGGACTTGGTTAGACGATTCACGGTACTTTACTGAGGCATATCAGATCATCCAGCATAGTACAAGTACACCACGTATACCTACGCTGCTTATGTACTTCGGTAAACTCATATCACTCCGCTTGGGGCGGTAACCTAGTTCCATTTAACATATCACAACATCCCCTCTGTTTAGCTTACAACACTCCAAGGATCAAGAACACCATATTTCAACCTTACTGTGTGGGGGGGCAACATTTCAGTCAAAATTAACTCAGTGCTTATTTCAAAACATTAAGCATTATCTGCCAAACATAAACACATGGAAATTATTGCATCTTTAACCTTATCTCAGTTTGCATCGTAGAATCTCTATAATTCTAATAGATTCCTCATTTTCTGAATGCAACACATTTACCACATCTGAACATATCAACTCATTTGAACATATTTCACATAAATGCAACATGGGTACAATCTTTTTTTTTTCTTTGTTTATAAACGGCCTATCACTGTTAGATGTAGTCCTTGTAGTGAGCTGGTTTGACTACAGGTCTTCCAAACCTTGTTCGCATTGGCACTTTGACTTCAGCCCCACAGGTTGGTGTGTCCTGTCTTTGCTCACTGTGACTCTCGTGGTCTTTAACCAGTGTTGCCGGCTCCGCAAAACGGATTCTTTTTACAGTCTCTGTCTCATCTCTGTGTAGTATGGCCCGCACAGATGGCTCCTGTTGCACCTTATCTTGTTTCCATTTGGTGTTTGGATAATGTAGCTCCGTGGCTAGCTGCACTTCTGTAGAGCAACTGCTGGGTGCCATCTCTGTCTCTCCTTGTTCCAGACAGTCACGTGCTGTCCAGGATGGAGTGGAGGGAGTTATCTGCGAGAGCTGCTGTCATGGTGTACCTTCATTGCAGCTGCTCTGTGAGCTAGATGCTGTCGGTGTCCCTCTTTTCCTGGGTCTGTGCGGCTTGGTTGCAGGGTGGTGACTGGTCTGCCAAAGAGAAGTTCTGCAGGTGATGGCAGTTTGCTGTCAGCAGGTGTCGCTCTTACCTGCAGCAAAGCAATGTGAAGGTCATCTTTGTTTTGAATCGTTTTCTTCACGATGGCCTTGAATATGACTCCAGACTCCACGGCAAGTTCAACTCTGAAAGACCAATATGCACGCAGGTCCCTGGGCATGTCCTTTATGTTTTCTGGCCATCCTTGGTGGATAAGTTCTTTCAGTTCTCTGAGTTTTGGGTCATCGGCAGTCTGTTTGCGCAGCACGTCCTGCTTTTTGGGTGAGAAGTTTATTATGGCGATGGTGTATCTCTCTGGGTCTTCTATTTCAGCATTGATTCCATCTATGCGCTCATCCAGCTGTATGTCGCCGTCGTTTTCAGGGTTTGGCAAACGGCTGAGAGTGTCTGCCAGGACCATCTCTACTCCAGGTCTATATCTGACTTCATAGTTGTACCCCTTTGTCTTGATCATCATGCGCTGGAGACAAGGTGGTGCTGCGTGCAAAGGCTTTGCACAGATGGTGACTAGTGGCTTGTGATCTGTTATCACAGTGAATGACTTCCCATACAGGTAAGTGTGGTATCGCTGCATGCCGTATACTATTGCTAGCATTTCTCTTTCTATGTTACTGTACCTTGACTGGCAGTCTGTCAGAGTTAGGGATGGGTACCTTTCACATTTGAACCGATACGGTACCGATATTCGGTACCGGTATATATCGGTATATAAATAATATATATATAAAAAAAAATAGTCAAAACTTCTGAATTTTGAATATTTTTTTCTCAATAACATCAAGGAACTCCCACATAAAACTTAAGAGAACTTGAGAAAAATGTGTGTGGGGGAAAGTAAATAACTTAAAAATAAATAGAGAAAATAAATTACTCTACATTTTTCACATTAGAAACTAAAACAAACCACCCATTCAAGAACCATACCACCAAATTTATGCTTGATTTTTGATGATCTGAGTACTAATAATAACTAGAAAAATTTGCATTTCCTGCGAAAATACAGTGTGAATGCTGAAGACTGAAGCGAAATCTGCTGAACGTACTGCCAGAAATGCACAAAACTATAAGCTGAATGGTTGGGATTCTGCAGAAAAAGCAGAATTTTCCAGTAGCTGGAAAGGCAGAAAGGCTTAAAAGCAATAGGTTTAATGGGCTAACAAATTTGAACATTTTGACAGCAAAACAGTTTATCTAGCTGAATATAAAGCTGAATGTATGAAAAAGTTGAAAATGCAGAAAGATTAATATTTAAAAAGGGCTGGTAAGGCAGGAAGGCTTAAAGGTAATAGGTTCAATGGGCTAACAAAGTTGAACATTTTGATAGCTGAACAGTTTCTCGAGCTGAACATGAAGTTGTATGTTTGAAGGAGTTAAAAAGGCAGAAAAATGAATAGCTAAAAAGGCTAAAAAGCTGTAGAATAAAGGGCTGAAAGAGCTTAAAAGGTGAAAGAAGGCAAAAAAGGTGAAAAGTTAAAGGCTGAGGACGACTAAAAAAGTTTAAAAAGGTGAAAAAGGATGAAAAGCTGTAGAGTGAAAGGGCTGGAAGAGGTTGAAAAGGCGAAAACATATGAAAAGCTGTAAAGTAAGAGGGCTGGAAGAGGTTAAAAAGGTGAATAAAGGATGAAAAGCTGTAGAGTAAGACGCTGGAAGAGGTTAAAAAGGTGAAAACATATGAAAAGCTGTAGAGTAATACGGCTGGGAGAGGTTCAACAGGTGAAAACATGAAAAGCTGTAGAGTAAGAGGGCTGGGAGAGGTTCAACAGGTGAAAACATGAAAAGCTGTAGAGTAAGAGGGCTGGAAGAGGTTAGAAAGGTGAAAAGAATATGAAAATCTGTAGATTAAGAGGGCTGGAAGAGGTTAAAAAGGTGAAAAAAGGATGAAAATGTAAAAAAGTCAAAGGGCGAAAGAGCTTAAATAGGTAAAAAAGGAATTAAAAGGATGAAAAGCTGTTGGTTAAGAGGGATGAAGGACGTTAAAAAGGTGAAAGAATATGAAAAGGTGTAGAGTAGGGGTCAGGAAGATGTTGAAATGATGAAAGAAGGCAAAAAAGGTGAAAAGGTAAAGGCTGACGAGGACCGAAAAAGGTGAAAATGGTTGAAAAGCTGTAGAGTTTGAGGGCTGGAAGAGGTTAAAAAGGTGAAAACATATGAAAAGCTGTAGAGTAAGAGGGCTGGAAGAGGTTAAAAAGGTGAATAAAGGATGACAAGCAGTATAGTAAGAGGCCTGGAAGAGGTTAAAAGGTAAAAACATATGAACAGCCGTAGAGTAAGAGGGCTGGAAGAGGTTAAAAAGGTGAACAAAGGATGACAAGCAGTATAGTAAGAGGCCTGGAAGAGGTTAAAAGGTAAAAACATATGAACAGCCGTAGAGTAAGAGGGCTGGAAGAGGTTAAAAAGGTAAATAAAGGATAAAAAGCTGTAAAGTACGAGGGCTGGAAGAGGTTAAAAAGGTAAATAAAGGATGAAAAGCTATAAAGTACGAGGGCTGGAAGAGGTTAAAAAGGTAAATAAAGGATGAAAAGCTGTAGAGTAAGATGGCTGGAAGAGGATAAAAAGGTGAATAAAGGATGACAAGCAGTAGAGTAAGAGGCCTGGGAGAGGTTAAAAGGTAAAAACATATGAACAGCCGTAGAGTAAGAGGGCTGGAAGAGGTTAAAAAGGTAAATAAAGGATGAAAATCTGTAGATTAAGAGGGCTGGAAGAGGTTAAAAAGGTGAATAAAGGATGACAAGCAGTATAGTAAGAGGCCTGGAAGAGGTTAAAAGGTGAAAACATATGAAAGGCTGTGGAGTAAGAGGGCGGAATGAGCTTAAAAAGGTGAAAAAAAGACTGAAAAGGCCAAAAAGTTGGAGAGTAACAGGGCAGAAAGAGGTTAAAAAGGTAAAAAAAGGGCTGACAGGTGAGAAGTTAAAGGCAGAAAGAGCTTCAAATGGCTGCAGACATGCTGCAGCAGGAGCAGAAACACAGACGAAAATGTCCCCATAAGGAATGAATGCGGAAGTGCCTCCCAAACTCCTGCGATTCTTGAGAAAACTGTTATAGTTATTGCCAAAACATGCCGTATGTTGAGTGACAGGAGACATTGCTGAACGCACCCATGTTATTTTTATTTCTGTAGAGTGCATAATGAGGGCACAGGAGCGAGAGACAAAACATGTACCGTCTGCGATCCTCCAGAAATTTGGGCTCAAAATTAACATTGCTGCTTATGGGGAACATTCAGGCGTGCTTGTCGCTCCTGGGCTTCTAAATCCAAAACCGTAAGTCCTACAGCTGAAATGAGATGATCAGCTGAAAGCCAACAAGATTTCCTACATTTATATGCCTATATTGTCTATGTCAAGTACAAGATTTGGGATCCTAATCAAGCTGAAGCAAAAAAAAAATCTGTTTTCGGAGCTGCTCCTCACTCTGGGGTGCGGCAGTTGGTGATGTCACGCACTCTAGCTCACGCAATACACACCCATTATAAACTCAGAAGACGGGCTTAAAATCCTTAAAACTAAAACTGCGACCATTTCAAAACCGTACAAGATTTTTAAAATCTGAACACAGTGTCAATAGTTCAAGGTTTTGTGCTTCATTTAAAGTTTGAATGGTTTCTCTCGCTCAACGTATGAGGAACAAGAAGAGGTTGAAAGGCGATGAGTTTTGAAGAGGATTTGAAGATTTTCCCATTTGCTGTAATGTTAAATTTTTTTTTGAAAAAGCTGAATTGCTGAAAAAGTTAAAAAGTTGAAAAGTTGAAATTTATAAGGCTGAAGGAGCTTAAAAAGCTGAACATTTTAATGTTTGAATGGTTTAAATAGCTGAAGGTATACTGAAGTTATAGCAGAATGAAATTTGAAAAAATCCCCATAAGAATGAATGGGGAAAATTTTGCATTAAAAGCTGAATATTTCCAAAAGTATAATAGTTAGAAAAGCCAAAAGTAATAGCAGGAATGTCCTTAAAAAGCTGAACATTTTGATATTTGAATGGTTTGAATCGGACAAAGTTTGAATGAGTTGATAATGGACAAAAAACGTACGGAAGAAGAATAATAATAATAATAAACTCCAGAAGAACAATAGTGTGAATGCTTGCAGCATTCACACTAACAATCATGGCAACAAAAAATTAGCAAAGTCTGCAAATCAAGATAAGAAACTACAGCAGCAGTGGGCCTGGTTTCTTTTTTTCAGCAGAATAGAGATATACTCCATGAAAGAACATTATAACATATGATATTGTATAAAATAACATTAAATTATAGTTTAAAAAAAAAGTTGCAGTGGGATACTATTATAAATATACACCATATATAGTTTTAATCATTATTATTATTATTATTATTATTATTAGTAGTAGTAGTAGTAGTAGTAGTAGTAGTAGTAGTAGTTGTAGTAGTATTTTTCTGCGTATTCTTGACTTTGAATGGGAGCATCAGTAACGCTGCAGTTTCTCTTCGGGCATCAATGAAGTATTTCTGATTCTGATTCATATATTATGAAGTCAGTTATTTAAACTTAAATTTAATGAAACAAGTTGACAGTATGGTAGACAGATGTCACATTTACATGTCAGGATCTGGTTATTATAGACACAGATTAAATATTTAACTGTCATGTATCATCACAGTAACAGCATTACATACATTAGCAGCTATAAACACTTGTAAAAACATTATAAAAATACATATTGTGGTTTGGTGCGGACCTGTAGACTGAACATATAAGAAGTTAATGTTTATAGTCATCACAGAACGTTACGTTGTTTTTGGTTCGTATCTGTTTCCTGAATATATCCGTACATGTGTGAATGTGTAAATGAGAGGCATTAACTTATGGCACTTTGTAGAAGTGAGCTTTATAAAGTTCACTTCATTGACTCAGAAAACAGCTGATCACAGCAGTCAGTCCATCACTTCATCCGCGGACGTCAAGATGACAGCTGCTGAGATCCAGGAAATGCTAGCGTCTCCTTGGTCTCTGTAGCTGTCTTCGTTGTCCGCTTGTGTCGTAGCATCAAGCTACTACCGGTCGCTACTTTCAAATTAAAAGCCCCCCGCTAAGAACACAGTTGTAAACTCCACTGGGGTGCAATGTAAAGCTCTTATTTTGAAGACACATTCGTTGTCTTTCTGACAGAGAATGCAGCATACTTTTCAGTCCCTGTACCGTTCCCCCCCCCCCCCCCAAAAAAAACTCTCCGGTCCTACGCGATTCACGTGAATGACCCAATTGACGAAGAAAACGGCGATTGTCGCAGAAAAGCGACAAGTTTGCAGGTATGTGACTGTGTCCCCAACTGTGGAGAATACTCTCTCAGACGGAGTGGAAGTAATCCGCTCTAACTGACGCCCGTGAAGGTGCGTTCAGGTACCGAAATGTGGTACCGATTGACTTCACGTGAATCGATACTCGGTACTTCGGGGGGAATTCGGTCGGTACCAATAAAAGTACCGAATTCGGTACCCATCCTTAGTCAGACTCTTTGATCCAAAAGCGCTGGGTCTGTTATTCTGCACCAGCGCTAATCCTATACCTTTTTGTGACGTGTCCACTTCAAGTGTCAGAGGTGTGCTTGCATCATAGTATTTCAGACATGCGTCCTCAGCAATGGCTGATTTCAGCTCCTCAAAACATTTCTGATGGTCGGCTTCCCATAACCACAGCGCTTCGTTTTTTAGCAGTCCTCTCAAGATGTGCGCTTTGTCTGCAAACTTTGGTATGTAGGCTGCGAGATATGTAAGCATTCCCATGAATCTGTGTAGTTCATCTGTGTTTTGGGGGGTTGGCATTTTCTGAATGTCTCTTATTTTTGCAAAGTCAGGTTTTATGCCATTTTCTGTGTACAAGTTCCCAAAGAATGAGATGCTTTTCTGCTTAATGGCACATTTCTCACTGCTGAACACCATACCTGCTTCTGCTGCTCGCTCCATCAGGTTGATCAGGTTTCTGTCGTGATCTTCTTCATCTTTTCCGCATACTGCGATGTCATCAGCTATACATATCACGCCGTGGAGCCCCGCGAGGATCTGGTCCATCCTGGCCTGAAAGAAATCTTGTGACACACTTAGACCAAAAGGCAGACGTTTCCAGCAGTATCTGCCAAATGGAGTGCGAAATGTTGTCTGCATCCAGGTGTATTGACCAGTATCCTGCTTTGGCATCCAGCTTGCTGAATAGCTTTGTGTTTGCAAACTTTGGGTTTAGTTCCTCCACAGTCGGTATTTTGTGTGGGCATCTTTTCAGGCTGGAGTTGAGTTTTTGTGGGTCTAGACATATCCGTAAGGATCCATCCTTCTTAGTACTGCATGCCAGGCTGGAGCACCAGTCGGTGTGCTGTTCTACTTTCCGCAGTACATCCTGTTCGACAAGTTTGTTCAACTCCTCTTGAAGTTTGTCTTTGATGTGGATGCTGCACTTACGTGGAGGGTCTATGAACGGCTCCGCATCATCTTTCAAGACGAGTTTTGCAGGCCCCTTGAAGTTCCCCATCTTGTCAAACTGATTCGGATATGCTCTCTTAAGGTCCTCACAGGACGTTATTTTCAGCATCTTTTGTTGTGGTTTGTCTTTCTTATCATCATGCATTATTCCTTTTATGATGTCAACATGCACAGTCACCAGATTTATTTGTGGGCAGTCCAAGCGCAGCTGGCCCTGGTACGTCCACAACATAGAATTTTGCACTGATCCATTTGGAGTACTTGTATTGACATGGAATGTTTATGGTTCCAAGACAGGGACTCTCATGACCGCTGTAGGCAGACAGCCTCATGTTGTTTTTCTTCAGTCTTTTATATGCTCCTGCCTCGTTGCCATACATTTGTCTAAATGTCCTCAGTGGGAGGGTATTCCCTGATGCTCCTGTGTCTATTTTTAGACGAAGCGTGTGTCCATTACCTGGGACATCAGGATGTCATGTAGGCCTCCTCTCTGGGTGGTCTGCTGTCGATGCTGTGCATACATTTATCACTGATTTCTTACAGCATCTTGCCCAATGTCCTTTCCCGCCGCATGCCTTGCAGATGTCATGGAATGCGGGACACTGGCGCGGTTGATGGCTCATGCTACAGTTGTGGCATGTCCGGCCCCTCTGTATTGCATGTATTTTTTCGGAGTTGGATAGTCCAAGTTGCGTCAACTGTTCTTTCCCCGCTGATAATGCTTCATATTTCCTTCCTTCTTTCAATACATCAGCCAGGGAGTAGCCTTGAGGTTTTCCATATAGGTCGTTTCTCAGAGCATCATGTGGGGTGCTAGCTATTATGAGCTCGATGAGACGCTCGTTTAGCTCTTCATCATTGAACTGACATTTTAGCGCCGAAGTCCTGGCCCTAGTTACAAAGTCATCAATGAATTCATCCGGCTTTTGTCTGAACTGCATTAAGTGGACACTGCATGAAAAGTGGGATTTTCGTCAGTATGCGGCACTGTAGATTGACGTGGAATTTCAGGTTTGCGACTGCAAGCGGCAATTTGCAGGCAACACCGAAAACTGACGGAAATTGTCGGAAATTGACGTGGGCCTTGCTTGGCAGTTGCCCCCCCATGACCCCCCTCCCCCTGATTCTAGGGGAGGCTTTAGCATGTAAATGAAAATGCTGTGAGCTATACAAATGCAAATCAGGGTAGCAGGGGGAGTTTTACCCCAGGTGACCTTTTTATAAAAGGTGTTAACTTCATTTTAAGAAAATCTCTGGTATAATAGCTGAGGCTCAGTATAGCCTAATTATAGACCCTTATATTTTAGCTTGAATTGATTTATTTAATGAAAGTATGCTAGATTAATTACTGTGTATGTCATACACAGTAAAAAAGATTATTCATTCTTTTGTTTCTCTCTCTCTCTCCTGGGAACAAGTTAACGATAAAACGCCAGTTGTTAAGAAGTTCAAATTTGCATGAAATATTTCGAGATAACCAAAATATTATAATGTAAAAAAAAAAAAAAAAAAAAAAAGTATTTCTATATTTCATGGGTTCTGAATGTTTTAAAAGCAGTTGAAAAGTAATTCTTATTGCGTGTGAGAGCAGAGACGTTCTACTATGATGAGAGTTCATGACCTGTATGAGTTTTTACACTTCCGGGTTGACCGGAGCGTGAGTGACGAGGAAGAAGGAGCGGAGAGTTAATGGTGTCGAGCCGCTGACAGTGGACTGTGTGTGTCGTCAGTGTCGTGTTTTATCACTAACAGACCGTGAACTGTTGTCAGACGACGTGCTGCGAGTGTGTGAGTTGGACTCTCCATTGCAGTCGAAGTGTTTGTGTTTTAATGGACACGAAGCAAGTTCGGCTAAGCTAGCTAGCAGGAGCTAGGCTAGCGGAACGGCCATTGTCAAGAGGACGTCTGCGTGGACGAGAGGAGCTTTGCCGGGTCGCCACGAAGAATGTCGCCGACGGACGAAGCTTCGCTGCCGCAGAAGGACACAGAGGTTTATCGCTGCAAGCGTTTTGTTTTCACAGACTAAACTCGCCTCATAACAAGGCCGCGACCTCCTGTTAGCTCGGAGCCAGGTCTGGAAGTCCAGATTTACACGATGCCGATAATGACGCCATTGTGTGTAAGTAACTGTTAATGTTTTCTCCCTCGTTTAATGTGGCTTACGTTTCTTTATTCATACCACTCTTTTTAATTGTTTTCCAGCTGCCTGTAAGACATGCACAGGCTGACGCTGTGAGGAGTTCAGCTCGGAGTCGAGCGAGGACAAGGAGGGTAAGATTTATTAGATTAGATCCGTTGTTGGTCAATGTGACTATTATTCTATTAAATAATAGATGTGTTGTATCCACACGCAGTGCATCGCGCAGTACTGATCGTCTTTATTTTTTGTTTCTACAGCTGCTGGAAGCGAGACAGAGTGCTAGCTGAGGATGTGGTGGACCTTTGGAAGTGCACTGCCATGGACCTGATGTCTTACGAGGAAGACGGCACAAGATGGCGGGGTGTCTGGATGAATTGTGCGACCTCCGTCCTTTCGCAGCCGGGAGCTCACCGAGCTCTGTGCCACACTGCAGTCACATGAGAGGCGATTCCGAAGTACAGGGCAGCGCACCACAGACGTCTGCAAAAACAGACACTTTGCGGTGCTGTAGGATTTTGGGCCTCTTGTGAGCTTCCCGTTTGTTGTGTGGGCAGATTATGCTTTGTACATGTTGTGTGTTTGTGTTTGTGCTAATAAAACTCTTTCTTTGAATAAACAACACCTTCCTGGTAAATGTTCCTTTCCTCATTAAATTCATTCATGTCCTTGATGATATCATAAATATAAATGAATGAATTATATAAATACTCACTGGGGTTTACATTTATAATGACCCAAGGTGACCAATCACGAGTGATTTTGCTTGTTTATGAGTAGTGGTTTCATCCAATACTGAGTGAGGATATTCAAGCCAGCCCACACATTCTCTGGCAAGGCGTGGTTTCGCTGCTATTCACACGCAAATTGGAGCCGTTCGCACCTCCGGGAGCTCCACTGACGTCATGGTTAGTTTCTGACAATTTTCGGCACAGACAAACGCCACGTTCACAGCCTGTAAATTGTCGTTAACTGCCGAAAATTATGGAGATTTACGGGCGTTTACAGGGCCGAAAATCCCACTTTTCATGCAGTGGGAGCCTGTGAATCCTAAAGTTCACATTTAATTTAAGCTGATCTTTGAAAAATGTCCACAGCTTCCTGGGCTTTTTCTTGTCATAATCACTAAGTCCGCTAGCATTCAGCCTTCTTAGCCCTTCATCCCCGATGCCTCTGCGGATTTTCCTAGCTCATTTAACTTTGTCTGTTATTCCCTCATCGTCCAGATAAAGGCACATTTTCTGTTTAAACAACGAGATAGCCTCACTCAGATCCGCTTCGGACCAGCTCATCGTTGGTATATGCGATGCCATTTCGTCCTCTTATTTTGACGAGGCTGCGTCTCGTTCCCGCTAGCCACTTAGCTTGGTCCCCACTCACCACGATTGGCGATCAGAAAGTTATCCTCGGACAATTTCTCTCGGGAATCACTCCGTGCGAGCGGACGGTCATCGGTTTCATAGGCAATCCATAACCGCTGCCACCATGCTGTGTTATTCAGGAGTCAATGATGAGGACTTGGTTAGACGATTCACGTTACTTTACTGAGGCATATCAGATCATCCAGCATAGTACAAGTACACCACGTATACCTACGCTGCTTACATACTTAGGTAAACTCATATCACTCCGCTTGGGGCGGTAACCTAGTTCCATTTAACATATCACAACAGCCCCTAACGAAAGATTTTGTCAGGATTCATTTTTCAGCATTCTACCGTTGACCGAGGTTAAGACAATTGTATGACCACAAACTTAATGAAACCTTTATCAAATGTCTTAGAGGTCCACTGCACTTATTTTAAAAATAAGAAGTCAGCTTAAGAGTCAAGAGTGGTTCTTGGAAAACATGGGTATAAAGTCCTCTTTGGCTCTGGAGGAGCTTTGTCTGGGCTTTTGGAACCTAACCTAACTCAAGGGCTAGAGTCAGGATATGTGAAAGTGACTATAAAGAAACCATCATAACGTCTTACTGCTTTGTGTTTCCTCTCAGGTAAAGGTGTGGTTTCAGAACAGGAGGATGAAGTGGAAGCGTGTGAAGGGAGGCCAGCAAGGGGCAGCAGCTCTTGAGAAAGAACTGGTGAATGTGAAAAAGGGGACCTTACTGCCGTCTGAGTTTTCAGGTATGGTGGGACGGCAACGCACTGCTAGCTCACCACGGCCGGCAAAAGAGGAGGACAGTCATGACAGTGACCAGAACTCAGAGAATCCTCACCTATGACCCTCCATAGTGTTACTGGACAGGACAGAAACAAAGGAAACATTGGTGAGATGTAAAGGTCACCTGTATACAGCTTGCTGTGAGCAAAGCATCCCAACAGACAGTAACTTGAGATTCAGAGAACATTCCAGAGATGCTTTGTATTTGGGTTTTGCACTGTCAAGGATTTGTTTCAGTCAAATTCTACTGTACTTAATAGAGCAATCAGTACAAGAGCGTTTATGTTGGGAGTACAATGAACTGAAGGACTCATGCTTTTGAATTCTAATAATTTATACAGCCAAGCAGGCATGCGGGAAGATGTTTTAAGTAGGGGGGGCTGCCAACTGAATGAATGAATGAGTGACGTCATCGTATTTTTTTCTGCTACTGTACCCTAGCGCATCGCACACTACTAGGCTGCTTACTGGCTCCCAAAAGCTACACGCAAATACAGCTGTTAGCAACTAACGTTGTTGCTGCTGCAGCTATTACTGTTATCCAAACTAAATTAAAGGAAGCAAAGATTGTTTAACCTATGATTACGCATTATGTTGCCTTCTTTCCACAGCAAATACATTATTTCCTCTTAACGAATGGTTCAGAGAAATGCCATCTAGTTAAGTTAAATATTTTCATGATCATTTTAGTTATGAAACTTTAGTAACCTCACATGATTTTCAAGTTGTGCGTACACACAAGCAGGATTTCACACATACAAAACGTGACTGGAATGAATAAACAAGCCGTTAATGCACAGTGAGAGTGTTATGAATAAAATCAGGTCTTACCTTGATTTACATGGCACCAAACGTTTGAAATAGGCACAGTAACGTTACTTGTGAAAAAAATCCAATATTCCTCTCTGTTTTACTCGTCCACGGTTGTCACTCGCCATTGTTGTTTGACTATTCGTTTGAATATGCTGAAGCGGCTTCCTGCTGAGGGAGTCTCCTCCACAAATATATATTTTTTAAATGTATTTTCCCACACATTCCCACAACTCTATTTACACCCCATATAATTTATAGATATTACCGTAAAAAAGACAGAAAAAGACTCTGATAACCAAAATTCATCTCTCAATGACAAACTCACATACCCTCCTGTCAATCTCTTGGAAGCGGCCGCTTAGAGGACCACGATAAGCTTTTCTCTTACTATTAGCGTTTTCTGACGGTCTTTTTGGACCCGCCATCTTCGTTACACTCCGTAACTCCATATTTCTTGGCTGGCTGACAGTTGTTTGGCGCCTCCGCTGCATTGATCACCATTATCTTAAAATTAACATCATAGCTCCGCCTCAGATGTCTGTTAACTTGCCCCACTTTTGATCCACTTTGCTCCGTAAAATCACCGCGTCTCTCCATTTTTCATCTCCTGTCACTTTACGGAGCAAAGTGGATATATATGTATATATATACATACTTTTTTTAATGTATATATATGTATATATATATATATATATATATATATATATATAGATATAGATATAGATATATATATACACACACACACATATATATATATATATATATATATATATAGAGAGAGAGAGAGAGAGAGAGAGAGAGAGAGAGAGAGAGAGAGAGAGAGAGAGATATATGTATATATATATATATATATATATATATATATATATATATACATACATATTTCAAACATTTAGGTTTACAGTGATGTTACAGCCCCCGGCAGCACCCCCCTTCCCGCGCTACTGCAGCCAAGACTGTTACCACCATAAACTCAGACTACTTCTTATGTAACTAAAAATCATGTTTATCCTCTTCTCTTGCTTCTCACTCTTTCTAAAAGTCGACATGCTTTAATTTGCAAAAACTTGGATTTCCCATGCGAATAAATCCCAAACAATTAAATAATGTGGTAGTGGCAGTTTGTTAGCATGGATACACTCAGGGACAGACTTTACCTTCATAGGCAAAGCAGTCAGCTGCCCTGAGCTCCTAACAGCCATACATTTATTATGATTGGATTAAAAAAATACAAGATGTTATGTTGCTGTACTATGTCATACATCTGTTTTTTTTTTTATCACTGTCAATCTCCCACCATATTATAGATTCATTCAAACCTTTAGGTAACATGCAACTACACACGTTCGACACTCCTCATATTATTATCTTAATGAAAATTTTGACTGTAACCAGATGAAAATGACCATATGTTGTAATAACAATGATGTTAAGATAAAGGTATGTGACTTGTAAAACATTTTCTAAAAATGTTTAAAAAATGATCACAAATGGTTTAAAAGCTATTTATTGGGTGAATAAAGAGATCAAATTTAAAAACATGATTAGAAAGATACAGAAGCATTTTATAAATATTGTGTTCTATTTTCATGAGTTCATGGATGTAATAGGAACTGGTATTTTTGAAAAAGAGTAATACTGCTCATTCATTGGTTAAGTTAGTTGATTGACAAGTGTGCAAAAACAGAAAGTCATCACCTGAGCTAAGTTTTGTGGCTTGATTGACTAAATCATGACGGAGCGAAGTCTGAGAAGAGTTTATGTAAATAAGTGTGTGGCTGATGTTCTGAGAGTCACACAGTTGTCCTACAGTTGTTCACATATGTGGATTAGCTGCACATCTTTATGTTATTAGCTGATAGAGTGTATGTTGTTAGCATGCATTTGCTCTTATCTACTGTTTAGCTAATGCTAAAGGCTGTAGTCCATCGGCAATAAGTTTTGGGCCTCACCGCAACCAAGTCTTGCATCAGGCCTGCAACAGGGGTTTTCTTTATTTGTACATTCCCGTATGCCGGCTTAGGTGTGTGATTAAGGAGTGTGGGCCCACAGACGGTAATGTCGGTTTGGGTTAAAGTTTACTTGAACTTTGGTTACATTGTGTTTTTCAACTAAAAGGAAATATTATGTGACATCTGAAATTGTTGGAAAGAGTTTCAATATGATTTCATCTGGGTTATTTTGAAACTTGAAAAAGTAAAGAAATTATTTTTAAGACGGATGGCAGTGGTGATTTATCATTTTCATTAAAAAGGAGACCAAATTGGGTGCGCAGGTAGTCGAGTGGTTAGAGCGCATGCCACATAACACAACCCTGGCTCGAATCCCGGCCAGCGGACCTTTGCTGCATGTCACACCCCCTCTCTCTCCCATTTAAAAAATCTATCCACTGTCTAAATAAAGGTGTCTATGCCTAATAAAAAAAAAAAGGAGAACAAAGACATTTTAAAGTGTGTTACTTGTGTGTGTGCATAACATTATATTGTAGTGTGTCTTTATTTCATATCCAAATCCTTTTTTGGCTTAATTGACAGAACGGCTGAAGAGATGAAAGGAAACAGGATGAGAGAGAGTAAGTGACACGCAGCAAAGGGCCCCAGGCTGGGAGTCGAACCCGGGTCCGCTGTAGCGAGGACAAAGCCTCTGTACATGGGACGCCTGCTCTACCAACTGAGCTAAACGGCGCCCTGTCATATATGAATTCTTAAAGTGTAATTGTAAAACAATATGAATATCAATAGCATTTAATGATGATATTCAATTTATGATCCTTAATAAGTAAATTAATTTTAGTTACTATCGTCACTGTGTTGTTCGGTGAGCAGAGGGAAATCAAGTTAGTGTAAAATATTGCATCCATGGAAATCAGTAACTTTCTTCGTGACAGTGTATAGAAATCTAGAACATTTGCTCAAGAATTAAATACCTGTCTTAATGTAAGAACTCAACTGGGGAAGTTTAATTTATGGAAGTTTAAAATATCTCCAAAATTAGATTTTTTTTCTCAGTCTGAGGCAGAAATCTCCACTTGAACAGCACTTAAATACTTCAAACTTTCCAGTTCTTTTCCTATTTATATTCTAAAGTTTGGTTTCATTCATTGTGTGGACCATTTGATATTCAGTTAATTCAGTTATGAAAACGAAGATGTGTTTTATTGTGAAATCATTCAATGAAGATCTTTCTGGTCTGATTTAAATGTCTATCGCCAAACTACCCCAAGAGCTAAGTTGTTATAGCATGCAACCCATATACAAACACCCTGCAGAGGCCCATGGTTCTTGGCCTCTTGCTGTGTGTCATCAGCCCGCCAAGCTGCTCCGCTCAGAGAAGTGAACGTTTTTTTGCCTCTTCTTTCATGGTACATTATAAAACAATGGCAGGGACTTCAGCTTCACAAACTTTCTCTATTTCAGCTGTTAGATAACTGTTAAACCACGCCTTCAAGTGTGTGGGGAAATCCGAGAGCAAACTTTGTGTTGCTACAGTGAAAATATTGTTTCTGTGATTAAACATATTTTGTTAGATAAAAACATGTTTCAGCTTTTGGAATATTTAACACTATTGCGTCACATGAAGTCTGCAGCTATTACGATAAAGTAATGCTTCAGCTTCCATGATCACTGCTTTGACTGGTGGGTAGATAAACCATTGCAACTGGTTTCCACGCATGGCGCTTAGGGGTGTTAAGATTGGCCCCCGGGTTCACTACGTCATTGCGGGAGATCTCATTCCAGTCACGGATTTTTCCAGGTCCGACCACTGACCCAACAAGCGCCCCGTCATAGAGGAACTGGAAGTTTGAAGAGGCTTCATCTGTAGCTGTCATTTGAATTATGTCATGTCATGTCATCGTCTGTAACCGCTTTTTCTCTTTTTAAAGGGGTCGCAGGGTTTGTTGCTGGAGCCAATCCCAGCTGTCTCTGGGTGAGGGCAGGGCACACCCTGGACAAGTCGTCAGCTCATCGCAGGGCCAATGTGAATTATATGATTTTATATTATATTATATACAGTCATTGTACATTCTGCAAATTTCTTTTTTTCATTAATGAGTGTTAAAGTTGAAGGCTAATTTATAACTAAGTGATGAAAAAAATACAAATAAGTCATTTGAATGTGTATAAGTAGGCCCTGCATATCTTGTGAATGCAATTTTAAGGTCATCAGTGTCAATGTTATCCATCAATATTCGTTTTCTTGCCGTTTACATTGTAATTGTTACAGCCAAGTTATTGATCTTGGTATTGACGGCCCTGTATAGCTACTTGTCTGCAGATCGCACGTTGGAGGTTTTATCCCCTGCTTCTCCAAACGCATTAGTGAGCCCACACGCAGTTATATTACTGTTTTTGTCTGTATTTTCACATCTCTATTGTACCTGTACCACATTAACTGTATGACTATAATAGAATCTGCAACTAATGATCATTCTCCAAGCTTGTTCTTTTAATTAAGTGTAATAAAATCACATTACATACTCACTTACATTGAGTATGTGGTCACATTACATTTGTGGTCTGACCAATTGAGACACAATTGGCTGAATCATCAAAGTTATCTGGGTTCCATCTGCACAGGACACTTGAAATGACAAGTGGAAATGGGACTAGTGTGTCTAGCTAATTCCCTTTATCTGCCACCATGCAGCAGACTGGATTTCAGGAGCTCCTCTTAAATTAGCTGGTGAGACAAGTTGGTGAGATCCTCCAGTTGAAGAAGGGTTCTGCTCCTGTTATATTTCATCTGAATGATGATTCAGGTTTGTATTTTCACTGAGAGGAGGAAAAAAAGCTTGGGGATTGTGGAATGCATCTGGCCAGTGTCAGGCCTGATCTTGGATGAACCTCATACCTTGACCCCTGAGGGAGCAGCTTTCCTTCAGCAGGAAGGGTCATGTTGTCATTACAGTCTGCCACGCCAAGATCAACACAGCCAGCTGAAGACTTTTGCTCGTACGACTTGAGGGCCTGCTTTGCTTTCCCAACCGAATGATTTAGTAAGATTTTCAGCACTGCAGTGGTGTTGATAGGTGGTGCACGCTGAGGTAGGATTCTTCTAACTTTTGCGAATGTTTCAACAAATGTGGTGAGTCAGAGCCATGAGGCTGAGAAATTGTGATGTTTCATGAAGCAGAAAATTAAAAGAAATATTGAAATCAGTGGAGTCTTTGTTTTTCTTCTGACCCTGTCTGTGCTAGAAACTTTGGGGTGTTTCCACACGGTTCATCTGAGAGAAATTCAAAATGGCCAACATTGAAAAAGTCTACAACTGACTCATCTTTATTCAAATAATCATTATAACTGGAGGAGATCATATTGATATCTTCAAGATAATTTCATTGTCTTTTTGTTGTAGAGAAAAATAAACCCAAAAATTATTCACCATAGAAACTGAGAGAAAACAGAAAACTCTTTCAGATGGTTATTTGTTCAGTCCTGGTTAAATGTGTGTAATAGTGTGATGGTAACCTTTGTAAGTCTGTTACCGCAGTGTGACAGTGGAAATAGGGATCTGGGGCCAAGGAATTTTCTTGTGCTCAGGAAGTTGTTCAGATTCTGCAGATTATGGCTGAATGAGTCTGAATGACGAAACACAGGAAACCACAAGCCCTCCAATAAACTGGCAGGGGACCCTGACTGACAGCTGTTTTATCCATATAGAGCTTCAGCTGCTGGACTGAGATCCACTTTGACTATTTGTGGTTCAAGTGAATTGGCTGTGGACTAAGAAACAAAGGTGCACAAACGGAAAGTAAATCCACATTTGGGAAGTTCAAATTCTGAGACATATAAAGTTATCATTAGGTCATGAAAACTGATACAATTGGCGAATGATATTTTATTCTATGATGAACATAACATTTTAATGAGACAAAACAGTCTTAAGGAAACAAAAAATCACAACATTTTCATACATTATAGTAGAGAAAAAAAATGACTGAAAAGACATTTATAAGTACAATTTTAACAAAATTACTAAAGAGTAGACTGAAGTTCTTTTTTTAAATGTCTTCCTGTGTACCTGTGTCATGGTACTTTAGACTTAAGGGTTAAAAGTAGCAGGTTACACAGTTTGCTAAACTGAACTGCTAGTTTCCTGACGCCAGCTACAGAGATGATTGCACTAGACCCGCTAGATCTCCAATCTACTCAGCGGGTCTAGTCTTGGGGCCTGTGCGGGTAAGTTTCATTTCATTGCCTAAAAATCTGCTTGACTTGGACTCACTGCTGTATTTTTGCTGTGGACTACTGTTGTGAAGTCCTGGCGTGTATGTCTCACCTATGGAGGACCAAACCTGACATAAGTATAAATAAATAAATAAATGCATAAATGCATAAATAAATACATAAATAAATAAATACATAAATAAATGCTGAAATAAATAAATAAATGTATAAATAAATAAATGCATAAATAAATAAATGCATAAATAAATCAATAAATAAATAAATGCTGAAATAAATGTATAAATAAATAAATAAAAGTATAAATAAAAGAATAAATGCTTTTTATTTATTTCTACATTTCTGTTCACCTACATGTATTTATTTCTGTATTTCTGTTCACCTACATTTATTTATTTCTGTATTTCTGTATTTCTGTTCACCTACATATATTTATTTCTGTATTTCTGTGTCCATATGTAAATGAGGAGGTAGGAGGTCCTAACCTCAGTCAAGAGCGTGATTGGTCAAATCGGAGAGCCAGACAAAAGCAAACGATTCCTGATCTCAAGTCTCGCTCTCTGTAACGTTGTAAAACAGCTCCAGTTAGCTTAATGGCCTCGACCAGTGTGACAGGTTAACTGGCGTTCATTTTAACTTATGAGGGTCCCAGATGTGCTGGTGGTGTGGTTTGAGAATCCTGTCTGGAGAGCCATGTCCGCTAACCAGGAAAAACATTCTGCTCATCGCTCCAAGTCATGTATATGTGTATTCGTTTTGACGTGGCTTGAACACTTCTGTCCACACGGAGAAGCCGGGGCTGTGACTTGCAAACCACTGCTAGACGAGCGCTACAGAGCACAAATCGTCCAAAAGTGCATGTTGTCGGTCTCATATCTTTGTCGTGAATCTCTGTAATCTCAAACAACTCATGTGTGGAACAGTATTAAGCATTTGTTCACGCCGAGCGGCTCGAGAGCGGCGTGGACACCGCTGTTAGCAGTTAGCTTTTAGCTGCTCGCTGTAGCGCTAAGAGCGTAGCGTCCAGGTTAACTGTTGACACATGTTACCACCGAGAGTGAGATACATGTCTGGGCTTTCCTATGAACCATTGTCGCTACTGGTGTTTGTATCACAGGTTGATCTGGACGTCTCACAATTTGCCACAGCTGATTAAGCTAACGTACTCTGCAGACTGTTTGACCAGCAGGCTGTATGACAGTGTACAGTTTTCACACTGACTTAGCTTCAGCTTAATAACGATGTATGCGGCTCGGAACGATGGCTTTAAGCGACCATTTGAACAGTGCGGAATGAAAAATGCCCAATGGTAACCAGTGTCACAAGGTAACCTGGACGCTGCGCTACAGCGAGCAGCTAACAGCTAACATAAGAGCTAAAAGGGGTCTCCACTCCGCTCTCGAGCCGCTCGGCGTGAACAAATGCCTCAGCCTGTTCCACCCATGAGTTATTTGAGAGTACAGACATTCACGCCAAAGATATGAGACCGACAACATGCACTTTTGGACGATTTGTGCTCTGTAGCGCTCGTCTAGAATACACATATACATGACTTGGAGCGATGAGCAGAATGTTTTTCCTGGTTAGCGGACATGGCTGAGGATCACTCTCTCTCCAGACGGGATTCTCAAACCACACCACCAGCACACCTGGGACCCACGCAAGTTAAAATGAATGCCAGTCAAATTCATAACTAAACCAGAGCTACATGAACAAATGTCAACAACTGCAGCCAACAGTTAGCTGAGCGGGCTTGCTGGTAGCCAGCAACATTCCTATACAGTGTACAGGAATCAGCGCCGCTTCAATCCAATCATGCTCTTGACTGAGGTTAGGACCTCCTACCTCCTCATTTACATCTGGACACAGAAAAGTACAGAAATAAATAAATGTAGGTGAACAGAAATACAGAAATAAATAAATGTAGGTGAACAGAAATGTAGAAATAAATAAAAAGCATTTATTCTTTTATTTATACTTTTATTTATTTATTTATACATTTATTTCAGCATTTATTTATTTATTCATTTATTTATGCAATTATTTATTTATGCATTTATTTATTTATACATTTATTTATTTATTTCAGCATTTATTTCAGCATTTATTTATGTATTTATTTATGCATTTATTTATTTAGTCAGGTTTGGTCCTCCATACTCACCCAGCTGTCAGTACCTCTGCCATTCAGCCAACAGCAGTCTAAATCAATTTATTTGTGAGACAAACACAAACATTTTTGCTGCCAAAGCTGTTTTCTTTGTTTTATTAGTTTCATCCGACTTCATCCTAATCCACAGTCGGTGGCATGTGCACTTATGCTTTTTCTGATAAGGCCCAGCCAGCAATACCGCAGCCACTACTATCGTCCACGACTTTGATCAACAGGGAGTCCATAATCAGGAATGTATGCTTTTTTAATGCCATAACATTACGCCATTATTTTCACAGTGCCAGTGCCTGTCATTCAAAGCAAGCTCCAGGACTTGCTGCTATGACTCCCCTCTTCAAGTAAGAAAGTAATTTTTCATGTGGGAATAAATGACAACAAACCTCTTTATGCAGAGGTGACGAAAGCTGTTTTTTTGTCCTTAAACACTCTGGGAAGGCTCTTTTTAACTTAGGTCCCATTCCAACTATTGGATGTGGGCTGGTTGTTTCAGCAGACTCCTTACTCTTCACCGCTGGCTGCTGTCTGCTGTCTGCTATAGAGCACAACATGTGGGTTTTATTGGCAATTTTAATCTATTCTGGAATCGTGAGTCCTTTTTCAACAAGGATGGTCTTCACCCAAACAAAGCACTCGGACACTGGCTGCCGATATGAGGCATGTGGTACAAACTCAACCACTTGATTTACTGTTTATGTTTCTCTCATACTAACCTGAAAGACCCTCCTTTTATTCTGTGGTTCCTAATCATTCTTCTGACCTGCATATTGGCACCCACTGCCACTCTCCAAAATTTGGAAATACAGATTATAATCATGCTTCTCTGTATAGCTGTGCCCTCTTAAATATATAGTGTTTGGCCACTAAAACTTTTACAACAGACTGGTTCTAACTAAACTATGGCTTAGATCTGGCGACTTAAGTGTTTTTCCCGAACTATGCCCTTTTAATATCCATTTCGATAACCCAAATACCTCATTGCATCTGAATTTTTAACTACCCTACAGCATGTATCATGTCCTGCATGGCCTTTTTACTTTGCTTAGAAGATGGAATGGCAAAGATACAGTTTGAATCAAAGACAACACATTTCTGAACCCAAACATATTACATGCTTTTTAAATAGCAACTTGGCTGTAGGCTTTGCTGCTTCTTTTACTGTCCTGTTGCATTGCCCACTGCAACCATGTAAATTTCATGGTTAAACAGTTTAATACTATGTCCTTAAAATCTTGTACCAAGTAGCAACCATAAAAGCTACACACCTCCAACCCAAGACCCTGGATAAATGAAAATGTTAGAAAAATAAAAAGAGATTAAAGCTGCTGCGCAGCAATGGGTCGGGTCCGGGCTATTTTTTTTGGCAAATTTAGGGAATTCTGAGCAACAAACAGGAGAATAGGAAGACAAGACAGTGGACAAAATGTTCATTTTGGACCGCTTGAACTCACAACTTCTGGAACCAAAGACTGTCATCTATCGCTCTGAGCTAATTGGCAAGTGGCAATACAATAGTTGCTTTACAAACTGAGTAAGCCATTCACTGTTGTGCAGGCAGATTTGAAACCACTGTAAAAAATTCTGTTATCAAGACAAAAATCTGAAAATACACATATTGCAGCATGGAGATGTTGGTAATTTGTTTTTAAAAATTATTGATTTGCTCCATAAGTGAATAACTGATGTTTAAAAATGCTGCTTGCATTGACTGCAATTATTCACATGAGAGCAGAATTCAAAATGTTCTCAAAAATTCAGTTTTCTGATATTTGTCAAACATCATCTACCATGACTCTAAAAAATGTTCAATTTTTTCATGAACATTGAAGATTTATTTATCAATTTGCAGGTATATGTTTACAGTAGTGTTCACAGTCAAACATTTTCATGCACTGTAGGCAAAAATTGTGGGAGGAGATAGGTTTTTATAAGTTTTACAGTTTAAAGCCTGCTCCAGACCAGGCTAAGTTCCAGGATCTATTTAATCTCATCTCTTGGGACTTCCGGTCTGTGCAGAGCCATGTGAAGACGTGTGTGAGCCTGGCTCTTCGGTAAACTGCTACAATTCCAACAACAACGCTTCAATTTCAGTGCACATTTGATCTGGACTGGGGCCATTTCAGTTTATGTTCAACTGAGAAGGTATATAGCCTTTTATCAGCGAATTACTTCCAACATGCCTAAAGGTCAAAGCGCCAGGAACGTCGAGCCCCAAGAAGCTAACGACAGCGCTAATGCTAGCGCGCAACAAGCAATACTAGCAGCTATCAGTAAACTCCGAGAGGAAGTTATGGAAAAAATTGCAAGTACTGCGTCTGCCCACTCGGTCCAACTTCGCGGACTACAGGACACTGTGGAAAAGATGAACGCTACCGTGGAGGCTACGGCGGGCCGGGTAACAGAGTTGGAATCAGCGGTGAGCGGCCATTCCGATGCTATTAGCACCCTGGAGGCAGAGATGCTAGCAGTAAAGAGGGAGATGTCTACGCTAAAGGAGCGGTGCGAGGACCTGGAGGCGAGGTCCCGCCGCTGCAATGTCCGAATCATGGGAGTGAAAGAGGGACGGGAAAATGGTGAAAGATTGTCCGACTTTGTTGCACGTCTGCTGAAAGAGACACTGGCCCTTGATAAACCACCGCTCTTGGACCGAGCGCACCGGGGTCTCCGCAGCAAACCCACGGATGTGAACGCGCCCCCTCGGGCGATAATTGCTTGATGTCATTATTTCGGGGAAAAAGAAGCTATTCTTCGCAAGGCAACGGAGCGCCGTCTGATTACAACAGTGGCAGGTGACAGGATCTCGGTCGTCCCGGATTATACGCAGGCGGTGAGTAAGCAGCGGGCAGCTTTCACTGAAATAAGGGCGCTGCTACGAAACTACAAGAATGTCCGTTATGGTCTTCTGTACCCGGCCATACTGAGGATTACCACCCCGGACGGGAAGGAGGCTCGCTTCAAGGATCCGGGACAGGCTAAAGACTTCATAGTGAAAAATCTGCCACCAAATAGGGACTAACGTTAGACATAAAAGGTATGATGGCACGACCGACCCGAATGGCGATTGGTCTGGCAAAATCATCTGCAATTGGCTTTTAAGGTAAAAACAAAAACGTGCACGTACCCTATTGTTCAATATGAACGTGCAGGTATGTTGAAATTTACTCTTAGAGAATAAGTGCAGTGCTAAACCTATGGTATGAGAGGCACTCGCTTCTGTCCTTCTCTCACTTACAGTTTTGGGTCAAATTGTGAACAAATCAAATTGCATTATTAATGTTAACATATGGGTAATATGTCCGTTCGAGCCAGGCTTTTATGGTAAGCTAATCCACTAAGTTTTGAAAACAGTTGAGCCGGATTTGGACCTGGACTAGGATTAACCCTGGTCGCTTTTTTGTTTTGGTTTCGTTTTGTATCTGAGGCCACTGTTTATGGCAGACGAGGTTTTGAACGTGTTGTTTGAGGTTATAATGTTCGATGATTGCATTGCACACCTTTTTATGTTTGTTTTTCTTTTTATGTTTTGCTTTCTCTGTACTTACACTTTCTCTTCACTGGGTCAGGTATACAATGCAGGGTTCTGTACGTGTCTCAAGTATGTGTCGCAGGATGGTTGCTGTATGAGGGTCTGGGTCACAGCAGATCAAGGGACATACTGGAGGGCAGAAATTTGGGCTCACCGGCAACACCAGACAGATCTTGCTCACTATGGCTGAGAGGAGTAACAAGGTATCTGGAGGTGGGGTTAGAGTGGTGAGTTGGAATGTTCGAGGGCTCAACCATCCAATAAAACGTAATAAAGTGTTCCTTCATTTGAGTAAATTGAAGGGCGATATAGTGTATTTTCAGGAAACACACTTATTAAAACAGGATCAGAACAAAATTAGAAGAGCGGGTTTCACACAAATTTATCACTCCTCTTTTAACTGTAAAGCTAGGGGTGTGGCGATACTGTTACACAGATCAGTACAATTTAAGGAGCTTAATACAATTCATGACAAAGACGGACGCTTTGTAATTGTACAAGGAACTCTAGGTAACACACCGGTAATACTAGCAAATATTTATGCCCCTAATTGGGATAATAGACAGTTCTTTCAAAATATATTTTCACTCCTTCCTGACCTCGACAGGTACAATCTAATACTTGGGGGGGACTTCAACTGTGTGCTTCATCCAACACTAGACTGCTCTCACCCAAGTCCCAACACTGGTACTTCATTAAATAACTCTTCCCAATGTATTAACGCATTTCTGCAGAACTACGGGATGGTGGACCCTTGGAGATTTAGGCATCCGACATCAAAACAGTTATCTTTTTTTTCCCCACCACATCAATCGTATTCCAGAATTGATTACTTTTTGTTAGACCGTAGACTTCTCCCCTTTTTAATTTCGACAGACCACGAAGCGACAGTAATATCAGACCACAGTCCTGTAATCTTAAATCTCAGACTCCCGGATGTTGCTCCTCCCAGGCCACTATGGCGGCTCAACACAAGACTTTTGGCAGATGAGGAATTTGTACAGTTCATCAACACACAAATTGATTTTTTTCTTGAAACAAACAGCTCCCCTGATACAAGTTACACCCTTTTGTGGGAAACATTCAAGGCGTTCATAAGGGGGCAAATAATTTCCTATAGTGATAGTCAATCGAAGAAAAAAATTAAGCGTTTGTTAGATATAAGTGACAGACTGAAATCAATTGATCAGTGTCTATCAGCCTCACCATCTGCCGATCTCTTGAAGGAAAGATCATTACTTCAAGCTGAATATGACCTCGTGATGAATGAGAGGGCCATAGACATGCATTTGAAATCACGACAGCAACACTTTGAACATGGGGAAAGGGCCAGTAAGATGTTAAGTCATCAACTAAAACAAATGGCTGCAGCAAATTACATTTCGGCAGTTAAAGATAAAGACGGTAATATGGTCACAGATCAACTGGGAATTAATGATCAATTTAAGGCATTTTATGAGGAGTTGTACACCTCTCAACAGTGCGAAGAAGGGCCAGTAGAGGATTTCTTTAGGAGGGTCAGGGTTCCTAGGTTGGAGGATGCAGACAGAGACAGCATAGAGGGTGAAGTACAGCTAATGGAAATAGAACAGGCAGTCAGGAAAATGAAGGCCGGGAAATCCCCAGGGCCGGATGGATTTCCAATAGAATTCTATCGAACTTTCTCGCTGAAACTCATTCCTTTCTTATGTAAAGTGTATAACGAAGCCTTCAGGGTCAAATCTCTTCCTCCAACGATGACACAGGCTACCATCTCAGTGCTTCTCAAGAGGGATAAAGACCCACTGCAATGCGAATCCTATCGTCCGGTGAGCTTGCTCTGCTGTGACTATAAAATACTAACTAGAGTGTTAGCAGACAGATTGGAGAGGGTGCTAGACAAAATCATTCATGCTGATCAAACAGGGTTTATGAGGGGTAGACAGCTATATAGTAACCTTCGCCGGGTATATAATGTGATGTATCTTCCAGGTAGTAATATTGTCCCTGAGGTTATTATTGCATTGGACGCCCATAAAGCATTCGACAGAGTTGAGCATAAATATTTGCTTTCGGCCCTGAAAAATTTTGGATTTGGACCTTCGTTCTGTTCTTGGGTGAATCTGTTGTACATCTGTCCACAAGCTGCAGTCAGGACAAACAGTAATTTGTCAAAATATTTCTTCTTATTTAGAGGGACTAGACAGGGGTGTCCCCTATCCCCTCTGCTCTTCAATGTTGCTATTGAGCCCTTGGCGGTTTCACTGAGATCTGACAGCACATTAACAGGAATTAGCAGAGGAGGATACACAAACAAACTTTCATTGTATGCAGACGACCTCCTTCTTTTTATGTCTGACCCCAGAAACTCCATCCCAAACGCTCTGAAAACCATTACCGATTTCGGACTAATTTCAGGTTATAAAATAAATATGGCAAAAAGTTTAATCTTCCCAGTCAATGATAAAGCCACTCAAATGCAATTGGAGACTTATCAATTTAAGTTAAGTAAAGACAAATTTACCTATTTGGGAGTGTCGGTGACCAAACATTATAGGGACCTGTTTAAATACAATTTCGCACCAGCTCTAATACAGGCAAAAAAAGACATGGAACAATGGTCAACACTTCCTCTGTCAATGGCTGGACGCATAAATTCAGTAAAGATGGTAATATTGCCAAAATTCTTATTTCTCTTCCAAACCATTGCATTATTCATAACAAAGTCATTTTTTAAAGAACTGGATAGGGCTACTTCAGTGTTTATTTGGAACAAGAAAATACCACATATCAGAAAGGAGTGCTTGGAAAGACGGAAGGAGGAAGGAGGGTTGGCCATGCCAAATTACATGCATTACTACTGGGCAGCTAACACGTCCAAGTTGAATATCTTGATGCGGGCCTCTGAGGGGGAACAAATGCCCTCTTGGGCACTCATGGAACAGCGTTCCTATAGCCCCATAGCACTGAGCTCCTTAATCTGTGCTCCATTGCCAATAAGTAAGAGACCACTTGGGCACAACCCAGTCACTCAGGGATCGCTTAAGATATGGAAACAGTTAAGAATTCATTTTGGGTACAAACAGGGCCTCCCTTTGGCTCCCATCTCGGCAAACGCACTCTTCCCACCATCTCTTATTGACACGACTTTCCAGCTCTGGGCTAGAAAAGGGGTAGGCTTAGTCAGGGATTTCTTCAGAGAAGGCAACTTCATGTCATTTCAGCAGCTAAGGGCAAAACTCAATATTCCACAATCACATTTTTTCAGATATCTGCAGGTCCGAAGCTTTATCAAAAAACATTTTTCCCCCTCTCTTCAAAACATACAGAACAGTTGGTTAGAGGAATGCTTGAAGGTTGATCCTTTGCAGGGAGGGTGTGTGTCTGCTATATATGAGATGTTGCAAAAGGCAGCAACCCCCTCTTTGGACCATATCAAACAGCAGTGGGAGGCGGAATTAGGCTATGGTCTTTCTGAGACAGAATGGAGAAGGGCAGTTGGCTGGGTGCATAACTCATCTATCTGTATCAGGCATGGTCTCCTTCAATTTAAGGTACTACACAGACTCCACCTATCGAATAGCAGGCTTGCCAGACTGTTTCCCGGAACCAGCGAGAACTGCCCTAGATGTAAATGTGACCCAGGCACCCTCAGCCATATGTTTTGGTCCTGCCCAAGACTGAAGGATTTTTGGGAGGGGGTTTTTAACACCATCACTGCAGTGTGGAAAATAAAAATTCAACCAAACCCTGTCACAGCCTTATTTGGGGTGGTGCAACTGGACTATAGAATCTCAGCCACCCATGCCACAGCAGTGGCCTTCGCTACACTTCTGGCACGGCGGAATATCCTGCTTAAATGGAAAAAGTCAGTACCCCCTTCCCATAAACGATGGGTGATGGACATGGTGGCTCATCTTAAGGTGGAACAATTAAGATTCATAATTCATGGCTCGGAGGGAAAGTTCAGAGAGCTTTGGCGGCCATTTCTGCTGCATGTTGAAAGACTCCCGGATGGGTAATTAATTATAAGGGCCCTGTGAGTTTGGATTTTTAATTTATGTAAGTGTTTTGCATTATTTTGTGGTCACTCTTGTAATTTTATTTATTTATTTATTTATTTTTTCTTTTCCACTCATTCATTTTGTACTTTTATTATTTTCATCCTATTTTATTTTATTTCATTCGATGTATCCATTTTTATTTATCTATTTATCTATTTCCATTATGATTCTGCCTTATTCTCTTTTTTTTTGTTTTGTTTTGTTTTTTCATTGAGATGGGTATGTGCAAAGCATTGATGTTGTTTAATGTTTCATACTGTATATTTGTGAAAAATCCAATAAAAATATTCAATATAATCTCATCTCTTATCTCAGTCAGCAGTCACAACAAATGGAAACCAATAGTTATTCCACTGCCTACTACACATTGTTATCACATATAACTAGACCCACTGTCATTATTTAAACGTTTGTGATCATTAATTTAAATCATTTTGGATAAATTATGATTTTAGATGATGTTGCTATCATTAGATAATTTACAGTTTCCCATAGACTATAAGCCCTATATATAAAATGACAGAATATTAGGGCCACAGAGAAAAAAAAAATTCACAGACTTCGAGAATAAAGTCATAATATTGTAACCCGTTGTTTTAGAGGAGGAGAGTTGTTAAAATGAGGGCTTTGGAGCATTTCGTGGAATTGTACTTCAGAATAGGTTTTACAAACAAGGAGATACTTAATCTTTTGGCACATCAGCATCACATTGTCATAAGTATCAGGACTTTAAGAAGAATATGCAAGAAAATGCATCTTTTACGCAGAAAGAACCAGTCTCAAATTTATGACTTTTTCTTTCTTCCTCAGTGAGGCCCTAATACTCCGTCGTATAAAATACACATCCCATATAAATATAAATACACATCAAAGTGTAACATTATGTTCCTTTATTGAATAAGGATAAAGCAAAACAGGTAAACCATCAGCTCCTTTCAAAACTGAAGTCACACAGTGACTCTACAAGATGGAAAGCACAGAATCAAAGCATATTATACAACACAAGGATAAATACACATTCAAAGGTCTGTATATAATACACCCCACATGTCTGCACACTAAAATAAATGCAGGACAAATCCATACACATCAAATGAACAGACAACAGGTCAAAAAAGTCGCAAATCTGCGACATTTTTCAAACATCTCCTGCTCGGGCATATGTTCACGTGGAAACACCATTCCAGCTTTAAAATGTAGGCACAAGTCCTGAGTATTTAAGTTGTATTTGAACTTTTTTCCTATGTTGTGTAGTTTTTGAACTGTGATCCTTGAATGAAGGTGAGTGATTTTGGAAAAATTCAGGGTTTTCAATGATTGTGTATGGCGGAATGTTCGTGCAGCAGAGTGGAGAGGGCCAACTGACAGAGTGAGAGAGACTCAAAAATTCTCCCCGAAATTTTCTCTTTCCGTGACGATCCTGACCACAAATTAGGCTCAAAAACAGTGATATTTCCCAGAGTTGTAGCCACACTTGTCTTCTTTCTCCCAATGTGTCTACTTTATCGGTAGGATTCACGGTTTTTGAATTATCGACCGCTAACCGACAAGAGTAGCTTTGAAATGCTCCATTTACTCCAATGTAAATCGGGAGAAGGATTTCCAAAACTGCACCCTTTTTTAACTCGCTGCCATTTCCACATTTCTGAAGCTAGGACCACAAAACTTAATGAGTGTGTTCTTTAAGGCCTTTCTGGCTCGATCAAGAAAAAAAATTGTCGATATCATGTATGATTTTGACCAAATAGCACTAGTTTGACGTCCTAGATGTGAGGCAGAAATTGCTCTCAAATCAGCTCCCTCACAGGCCGTTGCTACGGCCCTTGCCAACGGTCACCTAGCAACCAAAAACAGCTGGGCCAAGAGAGAGAGTGACAGACAGACACTAGACACACATCAGACAGACAGACAGACAGACACACAGGAGACACACATCAGACAGACAGACAGACAGGAGACACACATCAGACAGACAGACAGACAGACAGACACTAGACACACATCAGACAGACAGACGGACAGACAGACAGAGAGACATGTAGACACACACACACAGCCATGCTTAAGCGTGCACTCACATACTCACACGCAAACGCATATACACAGTATATTTCCCAACATTTAAACTACATTAAACGATTATTTTTTCACTCATTCAATGTGCGGCTTGATCGGACTCTGTATGCTATAATTCAGTTCTCTAGAATATTAATCTTTCGCGTCGTAAGACGCGAACAGCTGCGAGACACTTCCCATAAGGAATGAATGGGATGAGGTCAAAAAACTCGCAAATCGGCGATGTTTTTCAAACATCTCCTGCTCGGGCATGCATTCACCTAGAAACACCATTCCAGCTTTAAAATGTAGGCACAGGTCTTGAGTATTTTTGTTGTATTTGAACTTTTTTCCTATGATGTGTAGTTTTTGAACTGTGATCCTTGAACGATGGTGAGTGATTTTGGAGAAATTCAGGGTTTTCAATGATTGTGTATGGGGGAATGTTCGTGCAGCAGAGTGGAGAGGGCCAACTGACTCCGTCACAGGCCGTTGCTACGGCCCCTGCCAACTGTCACCTAGCAACCGAAATCAGCTGGGTAAAGAGAGAGAGTGACAGACAGACAGACAGACAGACAGGAGACATACATCAGACAGACAGACAGACAGACAGACAGGAGACACACATCGGACAGACAGACAGACAGACAGACAGACAGGAGACACACATGAGACAGACAGACAGACAGAGAGACATGTACACACACACACACACACACACACACACACACACAGCAATGCTTAAGCGTGCACTCACATGCCCACAAACGCACACACAGTATATTTCCCAACATTTAAACTACATTTAATGATTATTTTTTTGCTCATTCAATGTGCGGCTCGATCGGACTCGGGTTGCTATTATTCAGCTTTACGAAATGTTGATTTTTCACGACATAAGTCGCGAAAACTGCGATAAAGTTTCCCATAAGGAATGAATGGGGGGAGGCCAAAAAAGTCGCAAATCTGCAACGTTTTTCAAACATCTCCTGCTCTGGCATACGTTCACGTAGAAACACCATTTCAGCTTTAAAATGTAGGCACAAGTACTGAGTATTTAAATTGTATTTGAACTTTTTTCCTATGATGTGTAGTTTTTGAACTGTGATCCTTGAATGATGGTGAGTGATTTTGGAGAAATTCTGGGTTTTCAATGATTGTGTATGGCGGAATGTTCGTGCAGCAGAGTGGAGAGGGCCAACTGACAGAGTGAGAGAACTTCAAAAATTTGCTCAGACATTTTCTCTTTCCGTGATGATCCTGGCCACAAATTAGGCTCAAAAACAGTGATATTTTCCAGAGTTTTAGCCACACGTGTCTTCTTTCTCCCAATGTGTCTACTTTATCGGTAGGATTTATGGTTTTGGATTGATCTGCCTCTAACCGACAAGAGTAGCTCTCAACTGCTCCATTCACTCCAATGTAAATCGGGAAGAGGATTTGCAAAACTGCGGCCTTTTTTAACTCGCTCCTGTTACCACATTTCTGAAACTAGGACCACAAAACTTAATGTGTGTGTTCCTTAAGGCCTTTCCCGCTTGATGGTGAGGAAACTTTGCTGATGCCATGTTTGCTTTTTCGTCACGGGGCAAAGCGCACAGCCCACTCTCGCGATTTCCCGGCGGGGAATTGTCTAGTTAGTGTGAATGCTGCAAGCATTCACACTATTGTTCTTCTGGAGTTTATTATTAGTGGGCTGTGCTCGCCAGCCCACTATGGACACCTCTATAGCAGAGCTATAGGTGTCCATAGTGAGCTGTGCTCGTGTCTCTTCTTATTAGTGTGAATGCTGCAAGCATTCACACTATTGTTCTTCTGGAGTTTATTATTATTATTATTCTTCTTCCGTACGTTTTTTGTCCATTATCAACTCATTCAAACTTTGTCCGATTCAAACCATTCAAATATCAAAATGTTCAGCTTTTTAAGGACATTCCTGCTATTACTTTGGCTTTTCTAACTATTATACTTTTGGAAATATTCAGCTTTTAATGCAAAATTTTCCCCATTCATATGG
>NC_044189.1:31759575-31835527 GCF_900880675.1 Sparus aurata | reverse complement strand
TTATCAAATTTTTCGCCAGATGTGATGTATTGTCCAAATTTGGTGAGTTTTTGGATATGTTCAGGCATCCAAAACTGCAGTCAAAGCGCAGAAGAATAATAAGAAGAATAATTCTTTCCAATTACAATAGGGACCTCACAGGTCGATGACCTGCTCGGGCCCTAATTAAAACTGCAAAGCAGTGATGACGGGCCACTCGCAGTCCGCACGCAGCGCGCGTCGGGGCCGTGCCGCGGTCCAAACGCGCCGCGGCTTTCAGCCCCGTTGCTCGGTCGTTGTTCACGGATGGCGCAACCGCCTGCGTTGGGACGGTGCAACGCCGGGGGTGAATATCAGCCTCTTCTCCCAACGTGTGTTGTAACGCTGTGGGTTTGCCCCTGCCAGTATTAAGCGCTTTCAGGTGAAGTCAGAACGACTTCCTGCAATCCACAGAAATCCAAAGGGACTACAGGCGAATGATTTCTAAAACATTTAATAATCGGGTACGTTTTGACAATCGATTCTGCACCGTTACGTTGTGGTTAAGTGTTACGGCCTTCTCTTTGCCTTTGTCTGGAATTCAGGCATTGACACCTGTGTTTTTGCAGGGAATAGATTGGAAGTGGGACAGAGAGGGGGGGGTTGTGGCTTGCAGTAAACCTCCTCCGCCCTAAATTCGAACCAGGGTCCACTGCGTATGTGCCACGCACTCCAACCACTCGACCGCCGGCGCAGCTAAGACACTGCTGTCTGTTCTCACCGTGAAGGCAGGAAGGCAGCGCATCATAGGGGAGGATGGAAGTGGAATGCCACAGATTTAGATAGGTAGTGGAGTGCAGCCAGATGTGATTCTTCCTTTTGTAAAGGGACAGCGGTCAAGTGACCAGGTTTGACCAGCGTCCTGCACAGTGGCGCCCCAGAACAGTTTCATTGGGGGGGAGGCAGATGGGGCCAGTGAAAATCTTAGGGTGGCACACCAAAATGGTCCTTCTTGTGGCAACTCAGATTCAGCTCCAGTCAGTGGCTGCGTATTGCATTCCCCTGGACTCTTTTTCATTAAAGACAATATGCATCCAACACATTTACCTCAAGTTTGAGAAACACACAAACATTTCAGACAAATACAAAAATCTTGTTGTTTCTTCTTCTGCTTCTTGCGCTGACTTCCCGTCAGACAGCACACCTTTCAGCACGTAAGCACCCCTGCAGATGGAGATTTAAATTACAGTTCCCTATTGAGCCAGCACCTTAGTCAGTCAGGGAAATTGGTGGGAGCACTGGGGGGGCCAGTGGTCCTGCAGTAGCTGTGTTTAACCAAAGAGCTCACTCAGTTGTTTCAAATCGCAGGGGAAGCCACTTCGTTCATCGCGAAAAAGTTGGGCAAAATCACAACTACACACATCTTGTTGTGTGCCACATTGACAGGGCAGACCCAACACACAATGGCATTCTTTTCAAACTGGCCTATTTAAAAATTGTGTGCTGTGGCTTACTACCGCTGACTTATCAATTATGTGGCTCTAAACATGACCCTCCTGTTATGCCATATTGTTATGTGCAAAACTTTATGACAAAACTACCTGCAAATGCCATGTACATCTGACTATGTTTGTCATCACTGCACATAAATGAGTGTAGAATAATGCTTCACTTGCCTTCTTTCAAAAATGTATTTATGGCTGTCTATCAGTGTCAAGCTTTTGATCTAAGTTCTGCTTTGTTTGCCAGTTATTATTCCAAGAAGTGCGTGCTGCCACCTTTTGAAGTTTCAATAAAATCTGATGAATATGCGGCTGACTTGCTGGAATTGAATGGAATCATTCAGAGGTTATCTAGATAGGATACATGTGCCTTGAAAGACAACAGTGCCATCTGGTGGCGACTTGTATCACGTACACCATAAACGTACAGCATCAATTCATGTGCTTCTAAGCAATATAGACCACTTCCTGTTGGACTGAGAGTGTGGGTGTAAATGAGTCATTTGTGCGTCTTGTCATGACACACATGCGTGCCAAATTTCATTCATGTACATGCATGTAGGACACCAGATTTGCCTGAGATAAAACTTACTTCATGTTTCCAGTGGGTGGCGCTATGGATATGACACAGCATTGATGCACAGGTCTATTCAGGGCGACTCCCTCTAGATTCCCTCTAGATTTGGCCGAGCTAGGAAGGAGATATCGGGACTTGATGCTTCATGACGAAGGATTGTTATGGCGAGCTCCGCAACTGCCAGCAGGTATGACCTGGAGTAAAGATTTCCATAACTTTTCATCTTCAAGGTTCAGAGGATGCTACTGAGTGACTTAGAAGTCGGTGGTGTTACATCTGTAGGAGGAGATAATTTAAGTACAAAGACTGGCATAATTCAAAATGGCGGCCACAGCAAATGGCAGACTAAGTATTGATACTGAGATTTGTTCGGGGAGACAGCCTCTACAGTTACAAGCAGTTTGGTGTGGATAGGAAATTGTATGTTGAAGTTATAAAGCCTTGATGTTTGACCGCGAGGGCAAAAAATGGTTTCCACTGCCCCGCCCACTAAAGTATGTCGCAGCTGAAAGATTTTAATAACTTTTGTTCTTCAAGGCATGAAGAAAATGACTGAGTTAATTTAAAGACAGTGGTGTTTAAGCTCTAGGACAAGTTCGTTGTCAAAGTAGGCATGATTTGGACAAAAACGGCGCCACACATCTACATGGCTGACTTCCTGTTGGACTGACACCAGGGGTCCAAATGGGTTTTTTGTGCGTCCAGTCATGAGGAATCTGCGTACAAATTTTCGTCCTTCTATGTTACATGTAGGAGGCGGGGCATCACAATAGGTGGCGCTACAGAGCCCACGCGTCACGGCCACGCCTCATGACCACACATATCTCATCAGGGCGACTCCCTCTGCATTCCTGAGAGATTTGGCCGAGATAAGACATTATATGAAGAAGTTATGAGGAAACGATGCTTTACGGCGAAGGATTCGAATTGACCGCTCCACTGTGGCCAGCAGGTATGACGTAGGATAAAGATTTTGATAACCTTTCATCTTCAAGGTCAGAGGATGCTACTGAGTGACTTTGAAGTCGGTGGCGTTACATCTGTAGGAGGAGTTAATTTAAGTCCGAAGATTGGCACTATTTCAACATGGCGGCCAAAATCAAAATGGCCGACTTAGTATTGATGCTGAGATGTGTTCAGGGAGACAGCCTCTACACTTATGAGAAGTTTGGTGTGGATAGGAAATTGTATGTTGAAGTTATAAAGCCTCGATGGTTGACCGCGAGGGAAAAAAATGGTTTCCGTCGCCCCGCCCACTAAAGTATCTCGCAGCTGAAAGATTTTAATAACTTTTGTTCTCCAAGGCATGAAGAAAATTACTGAGATAATGTGAAGACTGTCGTGTTTAAGCTCTAGGACAAGTTCGTTGTCAAAGTAGGCATGAATTGGACAAAAACGCCGCCACACATCTAAATTGCTAACTTCCTGTTGGAGTGACGGTATCGCTCCAAGAGCATTTTTTGTGCGTCTGGTCATGAGGAACCAGCGTATTGATTTCCGTTCTTCTAGGCACTTGTGGGAGGCGGGGCTGAACATTAGGGGGCGCTACAGAGCCCGCAGGTCACGACCTCGCCCAAAGACATTAAATTATCAAATTTTTCGCCAGATGTGACGTATATTCCAAATTTGGTGACTTTTTGGGTATGTTCAGGCTCCCAAAACTGCAGTCAAAGCGGTAGGAATAATAATAATAATGAAGAATAATTTTTCCAATTACAATAGGGACCTCACAGGTCGATGACCTGCTCGGGCCCTAATTAAAACTGCAAGCAGTGATGAACGGGCCCTCACAGTCCGCGCACACGTCGGGGCGTGCCGCCGTCTAAACGCACCGCATCTTAAGCCCCGTTGCTCGATCGTTGTTCACGGAGGCGGCAACCGCCTGTGTTTGGGACGGTGCACTCCGGGGGTGAATATCAGCCTCTTCTCCCAACGTGTGTTTGTAACGCGGTGGGTTGCCCCTGCCAGTATCAAGCGCTTTCAGGTGAAGTCAGAACAACTTCCTGCAATCCACAGAAATCCAAATGGACTGCAGGCGAATGATTTCTAAAACATTTAGTAATCGGGTACGTTTTGACAATCGATTCTGCACCGTTACGTTGTGTGAAGTGTTACAGCCTTCTCTTTGCCTTTGTCTGGAATTCAGGCATGGACACCTGTGTGTTTGCAGGGAATAGATTGGAAGTGGGACAGAGAGGGGGGGTTGTGGCTTGCAGTAAACTTCCTCCGCCCTAAATTCAAACCCGGGTCCACTGTGTATGTGGCATGCACTCCAACCACTCGACCATCGGCGCAGATAAGACACTGCCTTCTGTTGTCACCGTGAAGGCAGGAAGGCAGTGCATCATAGGGGAGGATGGAAGTGGAATGCCACAGATTTAGATAGGTAGTGGAGTGCAGCCAGATGTGATTCTTCCTTTGGGAAAGGGACAGCGGTCAAGTGACCAGGTTTGACCAGCGTCCTGCAGTAGCGGTGTTTAACCAAAGAACTCACTCAGTTGTTTCATATCGCAGTGGAATCCACTTCGTTCATCGCGGAAGAGTTGGGCAGAATCACAACTACACACATCTTGTTGTGTGCCACATTGACAGGGCAGACACAACATGCAAATGGCATTCTTAGCAAATTGGCTTATTTGAAAATTGTGTGCTGTGGCTCACTACCACTGACTCATCCATTATGTGGCTCAACCCATTACCCTTCAAATATGCCCTGTTGTAACGTGCAATTCAGACTAAACTACCTGCAAATGCCATGTACATCTGACTGTGGCTTTGTCCAAATTCAGGGGCACCATCCTTCATAGTGTGTATTTGAAGTGCAATTACGTCACTAAGCCACGCGAAGCCTGTCCAAATTCAAAGTGTGCTCCAAATGCTCCCCACAAATGCTTCCTTCTGTTGCCTGTTCCTGGAGGACACACCGCTACTATCCTTCACGGCTACAAATTGCCCAAGATTCATTGCGCGCCTAAAGAGAATGAATAAATAAATAATGGCAACCTCAAGTGGCGCAGATCTCTCATTCAAATGTAAGTATTGGGTCTATACTCAGTTTTTAATCATTTCAGCGTCAAACGCCAGATATGTTAAACTTCAAGGGACCTTAAAACCTCAAAATATCAGTTAAAATACGTTGGTAATGCTCAGCTTAATGCCTTAGATGTTCAGAGGTTGACTCATATCTTATATCGTATTGTGACTGTGGAGATGTTATAGACTCGTGTTACTTCTTATACATTAATGGACCAAGATTAACAGATTTAGATCAGGCTGTGATCTGTGAAAAGTCTAGTTAAACGTTGGAATAAAGAGCTATGTTTATGGTTATTATCCTTATGATGGTTATATTATTTTGCTGTATTAGAAGTCTTTTGTCTGTTTCACATTTCATTGTGTTTTAGGGGGCAAACAAAGAAGCTTCGTCAGTCTCTGAGGTCAGAACAACATTTGTTCACAGGGCGAAAAATTCCGCCAACTGGATGGGAGTAAGGCTATAATATATAATAATAAATAATAAATAGCCGATTTGTCATTCCTGATGTCACTTTTTGTAAATCTTTGCATCCCTGTGTTAATGTGATCTTGTGTTTACCTTTTCTCTTGCTTTGAGGAGGAAGAAGACATGAGGCTGCAGAGAGGATGGAGAGGCACTTCTCTGTTCCAGACAACAATTCTGACATTATTTCTGTTATTTTGTTAATGTATGAGTTATTTTTAAATTCTGTTCATATTTGTTCATTTTATATAATTCATGAAATAAAACATAGTTCTATCGTTACACGTTGTCTATTCCATTCAGTATTTACAACTTAAGTATAACTTATAACAGCAAATGGCATCAAGTGCTACTTTTCAGGGACAACAAGGGATTGAATGTTTTATTTTATTATTATTAAGGTCTTAACATGTACAACTATTTACAAAAATACAGCATAAATAACTATTTACAGATTGTTATTCACCATTAGCAAAAACAATTATGATTAAAAACAATATTAAAACAGTTATAGATGATGGACAGTAACAGGCTGAGCAGGAGTCCCTGCAGTGCTGCTGGGCTGGATGGTGTCAGTGGGACATCATCTGGGTCGGTACTCAGGGTGTTTGGGGATCCAGTCTCCTCTGTCCACCACATCGTCCGTCAACAGGGTCTGCAGTTCTGACTTGATCGACGGCTGCCATGTCATTAAGAATGTTTTAAGAAAGAGGCAGGAATTATGATTTCATACTCTAATTATGATAATAATAATCATAATAAATTACAGCAAACTGAACTATCTACCAAACAGTTAGAATACAATGCCTTTAAAATTATCATAAAATCATATGTGGTGATCAGCAGTTTATATGTCAGCATTAACGTAATGTATCGGTGTGTTAATGACCCCAAACTGTTAGCTAGCTAATAATGATAATATTGATAACATTACTGTGGGTTCAATAACAGGTTTACCTCTCCACGGTCCTCTCAGCCGGAGATAAACCAGAGCCGCTTCTCCTCTTCCTCCACAAGCAGAAGGATTAAAAAGGAAATCAGGAATTCCAGAAGCTCAAACAGATCTGACAGTCAAACTTTACTCTTCTTGTCACTTTCGCGGATCTTACCTCACTAGAAATAGTGAGGTGCGGGTAGGGGCGGAAACATCTGGTGACGCAACCAGTAAATGCTGCGAAGGGTAGACTGTCCAATTTCACAACAGGCTGACGCGGCCTGCAGGTCTCTCTTAAGGACCCTGCCTTTGCTGGCGGCGAAGGATGGGTCCTTGAAGGATGCTACCCCTGAATTCAGACACAGCCTGTTTGTCATCACTGCACATAAATGAGTGTAGAATAATGCTTCACTTGCCTTCTTTCAAAAATGTATTTATGGCTGTCTATCAGTGTCAAGCTTTTCAAATAAGCTCTGCTTTGTTTTCCAGTTATTATTCCAAGAAGTGCGTGCTGCCACCTTTTGAAGTTTCAATAAAATCTGATGAATATGCGGCTGACTTGCTGGAATTGAATGGAATCATTCAGAGGTTATCTAGATAGGATACATGTGCCTTGAAAGACAACAGTGCCATCTGGTGGCGACTTGTATCACGTACACCATAAACGTACAGCATCAATTCATGTGCTTCTAAGCAATATAGACCACTTCCTGTTGGACTGAGAGTGTGGGTGTAAATGAGTCATTTGTGCGTCTTGTCATGACACACATGCGTGCCAAATTTCATTCATGTACATGCATGTAGGACACCAGATTTGCCTGAGATAAAACTTACTTCATGTTTCCAGTGGGTGGCGCTATGGATATGACACAGCATTGATGCACAGGTCTATTCAGGGCGACTCCCTCTAGATTCCCTCTAGATTTGGCCGAGCTAGGAAGGAGATATCGGGACTTGATGCTTCATGACGAAGGATTGTTATGGCGAGCTCCGCAACTGCCAGCAGGTATGACCTGGAGTAAAGATTTCCATAACTTTTCATCTTCAAGGTCAGAGGATGCTACTGAGTGACTTTGAAGTCGGTGGTGTTACATCTGTAGGAGGAGATAATTTAAGTACAAAGACTGGCATAATTCAAAATGGCGGCCACAGCAAAATGGCAGACTAAGTATTGATACTGAGATTTGTTCGGGGAGACAGCCTCTACAGTTACAAGCAGTTTGGTGTGGATAGGAAATTGTATGTTGAAGTTATAAAGCCTTGATGTTTGACCGCGAGGGCAAAAAATGGTTTCCACCGCCCCGCCCACTAAAGTATGTCGCAGCTGAAAGATTTTAATAACTTTTGTTCTTCAAGGCATGAAGAAAATGACTGAGTTAATTTAAAGACAGTGGTGTTTAAGCTCTAGGACAAGTTCGTTGTCAAAGTAGGCATGATTTGGACAAAAACGGCGCCACACATCTACATGGCTGACTTCCTGTTGGACTGACACCAGGGGTCCAAATGGGTTTTTTGTGCATCCAGTCATGAGGAATCTGCGTACAAATTTTCGTCCTTCTATGTTACATGTAGGAGGCGGGGCATCACAATAGGTGGCGCTACAGAGCCCACGCGTCACGGCCACGCCCCATGACCACACAGATCTCATCAGGGCGACTCCCTCTGCATTCCTGAGAGATTTGGCCGAGATAAGACATTGTATGAAGAAGTTATGAGGACACGATGCTTTACGGCGAAGGATTCGAATTGACCGCTCCACTGTGGCCAGCAGGTATGACGTAGGATAAAGATTTTAATAACTTTTCATCTTCAAGGTCAGAGGATGCTACTGAGTGACTTTGAAGTCGGTGGCGTTACATCTGTAGGAGGAGATAATTTAAGTACGAAGATTGGCAATATTTCAACATGGCGGCCAAAAGCAAAATGGCAGACTTAGTATTGATGCTGAGATGTGTTCGGGGAGACAGCCTCTACACTTATGAGAAGTTTGGTGTGGATAGGAAATTGTATGTTGAAGTTATAAAGCCTTGATGGTTGACCGCGAGGGAAAAAAATGGTTTCCGTCGCCCCGCCCACTAAAGTATCTCGCAGCTGAAAGATTTTAATAACTTTTGTTCTCCAAGGCATGAAGAAAATTACTGAGTTAATGTGAAGACTGTCGTGTTTAAGCTCTAGGACAAGTTCGTTGTCAAAGTAGGCATGAATTGGACAAAAACGCCGCCACACATCTAAATTGCTGACTTCCTGTTGGAGTGACGGTATCGCTCCAAGAGCATTTTTTGTGCGTCTGGTCATGAGGAACCAGCGTATTGATTTTCGTTCTTCTAGGCACTTGTGGGAGGCGGGGCTGAACATTAGGGGGCGCTACAGAGCCCGCAGGTCACGACCTCGCCCAAGGACATTAAATTATCAAATTTTTCGCCAGATGTGACGTATGTTCCAAATTTGGTGAGTTTTTGGGTATGTTCAGGCTTCCAAAACTGCAGTCAAAGCGGTAGGAATAATAATAATAATGAAGAATAATTCTTCCAATTACAATAGGGACCTCACAGGTCGATGACCTGCTCGGGCCCTAATAATTTTTCCAATTTCAATAGGGACCTCACAGGTCGATGACCTGCTCGGGCCCTAATAATCATTACGATTACAATAGGGACCTCGCAGGTTCCCTGCTCGGGCCCTAATTAAAGCTGCAAGCAGCGTTGAACGGGCCCTCGCAGTCCACGCGCGTCGGGGCGTGCTGCCGTCGATGCATGCTGCCGTCGGGGCTTGCTGCCGTCGATGCATGCTGCCGTCGGGGCTTGCTGCCGTCGGGGCATGCTCGAGCAACACCTTCCGCTGAGGAAGTCGTTGCTTCATAATTCGATGGACTGCTATTGCCGGTATGAAATGATGTACGCTGAAGTCAGAAAAACTGTGTGAACTACTGCATGATTGCCCGGACAAAGACTGAGGCGATGCCAGGTCAGAGAAGAACTGATTAACTGATGGGATGTGAGATGTCACCTGCTGCATGATGAAATCTGAAGAAGAGGATGAAATTGCAGCTCAAGGGGGGGTTTCACGAGTACAGTGTTCGACCCTATAGACGGCTAAACAGCATGATAGCTTTATATACTGACTGTTAACCACAGTACATATTTCGACCTTTAAACTGTAATGAGCATGGTCACAATCCCAAGAAACAGACTGAGTTGAAAAATCGGCATTAAAAACGAAATATTCATCATTAAGTCCTCACAATCCAAATGTAGCTGCAGTGCAAGCAAAGTGCAGCTAACTACTACTGAGACACAGGCTATGTGTAAACTGCAATAGTGATCAAATTATCCATAACTACAAGCAGAAACCACGTACATTTCCTCAAGAATGCACACATCATTAGGGAAACCCACAGAAAGTCCATGCAGCTCCACACGGTCTGCTCACTGACTGGTCTGCTGCATTTTAGTGTGACTGAGCATGTCCTGACTCTTTGCACCAGTAGAGGGAGCTGTTGGACCTTTACCTGTAGAGCTTTCTTACAGTTTCTGTGACTGAGCATGTCCTGACTCTTTGCACCAGTAGAGGGAGCTGTTGGACCTTTACCTGTAGAGCTATCTTACAGTTTCTGTGGCTGCACATATGCTGGAGCACTAGCAGAGGCAAAGTAGGAAATGTCCACACAAGAAGAAATGGGAAAACGCCTCCCAAACTCCATTATTACTATAAAGATATGTATTATGATTATATCTATATATCACATAAAATGTCAAAACAAATCTCCAAACATTTATCATTAGTAATATTATCTTTTTAACACTTACAGATCAAGTAAAATGAATACTGTTACAAACATTGTATTGACATGTAGTGGTCAGATGAAAACAACAGCACTGCACATTAAACTTCCAATGTTATATGGTTCTTAAGGTTTCATGAAACTGAAAAGAATACAGGAGAAAAGGTGGGTTGTTTTGCTCCGCTGCCTTAGAAGCAGAACAATGTTGACAATTAGTAGTGACATATTAAACCTGTGAAGAAACTGTTCAGGTGTTTTCAGTTGTACTTTTAATACATACATTTAGCACTTTTCTTCTTGAAAGATGCAAATTTCTCAGTGACTTTGTGGTTTAAGTTGTGGATGTCTTTGATACGTTTCTTCTCCATACAGAGCATGGCAACTGCATTAAGAAGATATTATCTTCCTGAGGAAGGTCTTGATTCTCTTCAGTGTTGAGAAGCAACGCTCAGATTCAGCTGTAGTCATAGAAGTTGTGATGAGGATGTTTAGCAGAGCCACAGTCTCTGAAAAGGTTTCCTGACGATTGCACTCTGTGACCAGCTGGTACAAAGCCACAGCTCCACTACGGTTTTTGAACTCATCATTGCTGTAGATGTGAGACAGTTCAGTTTTCAGCTTGTTCTTGTTAAGCAGTGGGTAAGCCTCCATGGTGGTGTTCAGTACTGTTTCAGGGAACTGACTTTTGTACTGTTTGAATTTGTCACCCTGCAGCAGTGTCACAAACCACAAAAAGCCAAAAGTGTAAGTCCTACATCTGAAATAAGACTATCAGCTGAAAGCCAACAAGATTTCCTACATTTCCCTGTATATATTGTCTATGTGAAGTAAAAGACGTGGGATCCAAATCAAGCTGAAGAGAACTTTTTCTCCAGTTCTTCCATCTGCTCTCCACTGTAGCTATGATGTCACGCACACTAGCTCACCCAATACACACCCATTATAAAATCAGAAGACGGCCTAAAAATCCTTAAAACTAAAACTGTGATGATTTGAAAACCGTAAAAGATTTTCAAAAACTGATTACATGCCCAATAGTTTGAGGTCTTCTGACTCTCTTAAAGTTGGAATGGAGTGTCTATGAGGGACAAGAAAAGGATGAAGGTCAATGAGTTTTGAAGAGGACTTGAAGATCCCATTGACACTGATTGGACTGCGACCAGAGCGACATCTATTGGCCGATATGCACCAAATTTTACACAAAGCCTCATCATGCCATACCACACAATGAAGAGTATTCATGTGATAATCAGACAGTATTTTGTAAAGATATGCAAAATTGTCTGTTTTCAACACAATATGCAGGAATTTGTCATTTTATTTTTCGGGCAGTTTATGGACTATCAAAATTCTTTTGATAACTTTTTGTCAGGAGGGTCTACAGATGCTACATGCAAAGTTTGGTGCAAATTAGTCAAATTCTCTAGGAGGAGTTTGAAAAAGTACGTTTTTCATTTGTCGCGATTTTGCGAACGGAAAGTTACTGCAAAAGTGGGCGTGGCCTACATCAAACAATTCAGCTAAATTCAGTGAATACAAATATATGTGGATTGATAATGTGGAACATATTAAGTGGGAGTTATGAGCCAAAAACGCTTTTAAATTGAAAATAGCGCCACCTGGTGGTCATTTTCGGTGAGTGAGTCACAGGGGCCATTCTATAGCACCTCTATGAATTTCATTTCCATAAGTGTTATGGTGTGGGCACAGGGCCAATTATGCAATTAAAGTGACGCCAGAGCGCCACCTAGTGGTGGATCGGTAAACCCTTTGTTAGATGTCCTCAGGAGGGCACTGACAATAAATGTACCAAGTTTCGTCTTATTCCGATAAACCGTTGTGGAGATATAAAATACATCAATTTAAAGAGCGCCACCTTGTGGTCATCGCCTAAAATTTTGCACAGGGCGTCAGGGGCTCATGGGGAAGTAGTATCCTGAGTTTCATGTCATTAGACCACACCAATGTGGAGATATGCAACACTTCCTGTTTGTAACCAAATCTGCAGGAAGTTGTTATTTAATAACTTGAGTATTGTGTGGTCTATCAAAATTCCTTTAATAACTTTTGTCAGGAGGGTCCACAGATGCTGTGTGCCAAGTTTCGTGCAAATCGGTGAAATCGCCTGGGAGGAGTTCGAAAAAGTAGGTTTTCGACATTTTGCGACGTAGCGAAAAAAAACGGTAGGCGGAAATGGGCGTGGCCTATACCACGAGATTCAGCACAATCCACTGAACGCGTCGATGTAAGGTTTTTGAATGTGCGACAAAGTTTATGGGAGTTATTAGCCAAAACGCGCTTTCCTTAATAACAGCGCCACCTAGTGGTGGAAATTCAGGACGACAATAGATTATAAAATTTTTCGCCAGGTGTGACTTATATTCCAAGTTTGGTGAGTTTTGGGGTATGTTCAGGCAGTGAAAAATGCGATCATTTTGGACAAAGGAAAAAAAAAAGAAGAAGAAGAAGAAGAAGAAGAAGAATCATTACGATTACAATAGGGACCTCGCAGGTTCCCTGCTCGGGCCCTAATAATAATCATTAAAACTGCAAGCAGTGATGAACGGGCCCTCGCAGTCCGCACGCGCGTCGGGGCGTGCCGCCGTCCAAACGCGCCGCGGCTTAAGCCCCGTTGCTCGGTCGTTGTTCACGGAGGCGGCAACCGCCTGCGTTTGGGACGGTGCACGCCGGGGGTGAATATCAGCCTCTTCTCCCAACGTGTGTTTGTAACGCGGTGGGTTGCCCCTGCCAGTATTAAGCGCTTTCAGGTGAAGTCAGAACGACTTCCTGCAATCCACAGAAATCCAAAGGGACTACAGGCGAATGATTTCTAAAACATTTAATAATTGGGTACGTTTTGACAATCGATTCTGCACCGTTACGTTGTGGTTAAGTGTTACGGCCTTCTCTTTGCCTTTGTCTGGAATTCAGGCATTGACACCTGTGTTTTTGCAGGGAATAGATTGGAAGTGGGACAGAGAGGGGGGGGTTGTGGCTTGCAGTAAACCTCCTCCGCCCTAAATTCGAACCAGTGTCCACTGCGTATGTGCCACGCACTCCAACCACTCGACCGCCGGTGCAGCTAAGACACTGCTGTCTGTTCTCACCGTGAAGGCAGGAAGGCAGCGCATCATAGGGGAGGATGGAAGTGGAATGCCACAGATTTAGATAGGTAGTGGAGTGCAGCCAGATGTGATTCTTCCTTTTGTAAAGGGACAGCGGTCAAGTGACCAGGTTTGACCAGCGTCCTGCACAGTGGCGCCCCAGAACAGTTTCATTGGGGGGGAGGCAGATGGGGCCAGTGAAAATCTTAGGGTGGCACACCAAAATGGTCCTTCTTGTGGCAACTCAGATTCAGCTCCAGTCAGTGGCTGCGTATTGCATTCCCCTGGACTCTTTTTCATTACAGACAATATGCATCCAACACATTTACCTCAAGTTTGAGAAACACAGAAACATTTCAGACAAATACAAAAATCTTGTTGTTTCTTCTTCTGCTTCTTGCGCTGACTTCCCGTCAGACAGCACACATGTCAGCACGTAAGGACCCCTGCAGATGGAGATTTAAATTACAGTTCCCTATTGAGCCAGCACCTTAGTCAGTCAGGGAAATTGGTGGGAGCACTGGGGGGGCCAGTGGTCCTGCAGTAGCTGTGTTTAACCAAAGAGCTCACTCAGTTGTTTCAAATCGCAGGGGAAGCCACTTCGTTCATCGCGAAAAAGTTGGGCAAAATCACAACTACACACATCTTGTTGTGTGCCACATTGACAGGGCAGACCCAACACAAATGGCATTCTTTTCAAACTGGCCTATTTAAAAATTGTGTGCTGTGGCTTACTACCGCTGACTTATCAATTATGTGGCTCTAAACATGACCCTCCTGTTATGCCATATTGTTATGTGCAAAACTTTATGACAAAACTACCTGCAAATGCCATGTACATCTGACTATGTTTGTCATCACTGCACATAAATGAGTGTAGAATAATGCTTCACTTGCCTTCTTTCAAAAATGTATTTATGGCTGTCTATCAGTGTCAAGCTTTTGATCTAAGTTCTGCTTTGTTTGCCAGTTATTATTCCAAGAAGTGCGTGCTGCCACCTTTTGAAGTTTCAATAAAATCTGATGAATATGCGGCTGACTTGCTGGAATTGAATGAAATCATTCAGAGGTTATCTAGATAGGATACATGTGCCTTGAAAGACAACAGTGCCATCTGGTGGCGACTTGTATCACGTACACCATAAACGTACAGCATCAATTCATGTGCTTCTAAGCAATATAGACCACTTCCTGTTGGACTGAGAGTGTGGGTGTAAATGAGTCATTTGTGCGTCTTGTCATGACACACATGCGTGCCAAATTTCATTCATGTACATGCATGTAGGACACCAGATTTGCCTGAGATAAAACTTACTTCATGTTTCCAGTGGGTGGCGCTATGGATATGACACAGCATTGATGCACAGGTCTATTCAGGGCGACTCCCTCTAGATTCCCTCTAGATTTGGCCAAGCTAGGAAGGAGATATCGGGACGTGATGCTTCATGACGAAGGATTGTTATGGCGAGCTCCGCAACTGCCAGCAGGTATGACCTGGAGTAAAGATTTCCATAACTTTTCATCTTCAAGGTTAGAGGATGCTACTGAGTGACTTAGAAGTCGGTGGTGTTACATCTGTAGGAGGAGATAATTTAAGTACAAAGACTGGCATAATTCAAAATGGCGGCCACAGCAAAATGGCAGACTAAGTATTGATACTGAGATTTGTTCGGGGAGACAGCCTCTACAGTTACAAGCAGTTTGGTGTGGATAGGAAATTGTATGTTGAAGTTATAAAGCCTTGATGTTTGACCGCGAGGGCAAAAAATGGTTTCCACTGCCCCGCCCACTAAAGTATGTCGCAGCTGAAAGATTTTAATAACTTTTGTTCTTCAAGGCATGAAGAAAATGACTGAGTTAATTTAAAGACAGTGGTGTTTAAGCTCTAGGACAAGTTCGTTGTCAAAGTAGGCATGATTTGGACAAAAACGGCGCCACACATCTACATGGCTGACTTCCTGTTGGACTGACACCAGGGGTCCAAATGGGTTTTTTGTGCGTCCAGTCATGAGGAATCTGCGTACAAATTTTCGTCCTTCTATGTTACATGTAGGAGGCGGGGCATCACAATAGGTGGCGCTACAGAGCCCACGCGTCACGGCCACGCCTCATGACCACACATATCTCATCAGGGCGACTCCCTCTGCATTCCTGAGAGATTTGGCCGAGATAAGACATTATATGAAGAAGTTATGAGGAAACGATGCTTTACGGCGAAGGATTCGAATTGACCGCTCCACTGTGGCCAGCAGGTATGACGTAGGATAAAGATTTTGATAACCTTTCATCTTCAAGGTCAGAGGATGCTACTGAGTGACTTTGAAGTCGGTGGCGTTACATCTGTAGGAGGAGTTAATTTAAGTCCGAAGATTGGCACTATTTCAACATGGCGGCCAAAATCAAAATGGCCGACTTAGTATTGATGCTGAGATGTGTTCAGGGAGACAGCCTCTACACTTATGAGAAGTTTGGTGTGGATAGGAAATTGTATGTTGAAGTTATAAAGCCTCGATGGTTGACCGCGAGGGAAAAAAATGGTTTCCGTCGCCCCGCCCACTAAAGTATCTCGCAGCTGAAAGATTTTAATAACTTTTGTTCTCCAAGGCATGAAGAAAATTACTGAGATAATGTGAAGACTGTCGTGTTTAAGCTCTAGGACAAGTTCGTTGTCAAAGTAGGCATGAATTGGACAAAAACGCCGCCACACATCTAAATTGCTAACTTCCTGTTGGAGTGACGGTATCGCTCCAAGAGCATTTTTTGTGCGTCTGGTCATGAGGAACCAGCGTATTGATTTCCGTTCTTCTAGGCACTTGTTGGAGGCGGGGCTGAACATTAGGGGGCGCTACAGAGCCCGCAGGTCACGACCTCGCCCAAAGACATTAAATTATAAAATTTTTCGCCAGATGTGACGTATATTCCAAATTTGGTGACTTTTTGGGTATGTTCAGGCTCCCAAAACTGCAGTCAAAGCGGTAGGAATAATAATAATAATGAAGAATAATTTTTCCAATTACAATAGGGACCTCACAGGTCGATGACCTGCTCGGGCCCTAATGAAGAATAATTCTTCCAATTACAATAGGGACCTCACAGGTCGATGACCTGCTCGGGCCCTAATTAAAACTGCAAGCAGTGATGAACGGGCCCTCGCAGTCCGCGCGCGTCGCGGCGTGCTGCCGTCTAAACGTGCCGCAGCTTAAGCCCCGGTGCTCGGTCGTTGTTCACGGAGGCGGCAACCGCCTGCGTTTGGGACGGTGCACGCCGGGGGTGAATATCAGCCTCTTCTCCCAACGTGTGTTTGTAACGCGGTGGGTTGCCCCTGCCAGTATTAAGCGCTTTCAGGTGAAGTCAGAACGACTTCCTGCAATCCACAGAAATCCAAAGGGACTACAGGCGAATGATTTCTAAAACACTTAATAATCGGGTACGTTTTGACAATCAATTCTGCACCGTTACGTTGTGTGAAGTGTTACGGCCTTCTCTTTGCCTTTGTCTGGAATTCAGGCATGGACACCTGTGTTTTTGCAGGGAACAGATTGGAAGTGGGACAGAGGGGGGGGTTGTGGCTTGCAGTAAACTTCCTCCGCCCTAAATTCGAACCCGGGTCCACTGCATATGTGGCATGCACTCCAACCACTCGGCCACCGGCGCAGATAAGACACAGCCTTCTGTTGTCACCGTGAAGGCAGGAAGGCAGCGCATCATAGGGGAGGATGGAAGTGGAATGCCACAGATTTAGATAGGTAGTGGAGTGCAGCCAGATGTGATTCTTCCTTTTGGAAAGGGACAGCGGTCAAGTGACCAGGTTTGACGAGCGTCCTGCAGTAGCGGTGTTTAACCAAAGAACTCACTCAGTTGTTTCATATCGCAGTGGAATCCACTTCGTTCATCGTGTAAGAGTTGGGCAGAATCACAACTACACACATCTTGTTGTGTGCCACATTGACAGGGCAGACACAACACACAAATGGCATTCTTAGCAAATTGGCTTATTTGAAAATTGTGTGCTGTGGCTCACTACCACTCACTTATCCATTATGTGGCTCAACCCATTACGATGCATGCCACATGCAAATTCAGAAAGAGATTTGGGATCGTCTGTCAGACTAAAAAGGACGCAAAGATTAAGGATCAACAGCAAAGACAATCTTAACTGATACTACTAAAATAGAAAAAAACTACAGGACTGCTGTCTGTTAAGTGTGTATGGAATGAAATTATCATAAAACATTATGAAATAGTTCTTGTCAATGATTTTAATGTTCAATTGAATGTTTTATGATTCAGTGATTTCATATGAAATACCCAATGACATGTTTGTTTCTTCTTTTTTGTTACAATGAAGTCAGTTTAAATGTGATAAAATAGTTTTAACGTCATTGATTTTCATGGTAAATTAAATGTTTTATGATTCAATGATTTCAATGTTAGATATGAAATACTAAATTACAGGTTTGTCTCATCTTGTTTGTTGCAATGAATTAATTAGAGTCAATATAATTGTGATAAAATGTCGACATTTATTTTGCTGGTAAATTAATCCAAATAGTATTGAAAAGTTGATTGAAACGTCAACCCTGTTATTCTATTCAACCCTGTTACAATGAGTTCAACCCTGTTATGTGACAGATTTTCATACATTTTTGGATATTAAAAAGAAATATTTGAGAAATCTTTGTTGGACTGTGTGTAAACTGTAGAGGACAACAAGAAAATATATAAAAGGTCTGATCTAATCTTAATGTCATTGCATATTTTCATAATATATGGAGGCCGTATTTACATGAAGGTATCATATCCTACTTGACATTCAAATTAGTATTACTAAGAATAAAATGAAATGTACTTACAATATATTCTTAAAACAAGGGACAGATGATTACCAAGGATCTCCAAGAATTAGTTTGAATATGTTTTGAAATTGTATTCACACAGAGATCACATTGTCTGTTACGGGGTTGAATTAAAAATGACTAACATGACAAAGAAATTCCTAGTAATGTTTGGCATTCCACGTCTAAGGTGGGAAACTGTATTTTACCAGAGGTTCAAATACTCCTTTATCAGATGCAATGTTCAGAAGTACAATAATTTATGGTCTTTTTTCAAAACTCAGAGAACCCAAAAGGCACCCGTTACAGAGAATCACCCATATATTATTAGCGTTGGAATACGCAGTACAATGTCCAACATAACATTAGCATAGGCAAAGCATGCTAAACAGCATGATGGCTTGACATACTGACTGTTAACCACAGCTGTGTTTTGTGTTATTTAAAGATCCCATATCATAAAAAACACGTTTTCTCTGCTCTCAACATATATAAGCTGGTCCTCCCTGAGCCTGCCAACTCCCAGAATAAGGAAAACCACTGATTCCTGCAGCCCACCAACTGGTAATAAGGCGCACCTACAGGATGTTCAGATTCTGCTCCTTAAGTTATGTAACGAAAGGAGTCATTATCATAGGCCGACCTCCTCTGCGCGGTGATAGGAGATGTCAGAGGGGGGCGCGTTCATCCCCGCGGTGAAGTTCGGTGTGTCCAGCAGAGAGACAGCAGTGTTTCACAATGTTGTCGCTCAGAGCTAGACACGCAATTGCTCTGTTGTTGGTAGTAATAATCAACATAAGTGCCTATATTCTGTCCCAGCTACAGAACAACAGACCGGCAGAGACCGTGGTTGTGTTTCCTTTTTAATGACAACGTGCCGGCTGCGGTTCGTGTTAGCTTGTATGTGTGTGCTAACCTCTTTACATCGGACTGCTTCGGTAACGAGTGTCAGTACAACGCTGTCTTTGCCTCGGCACTGATCCTCGTAAAACGATCAGTCTCAACCATACCGGACGCAGCAACTGCACCCGAGCCACCTTTAATTGTCGCCGCGATTTGATTACAGTTGCCGACGAGTATGGTGAAGTCAGCTGGAAATTGGCTAACTAGTTAGCTCCACTTCGGTCCGCTGTGCAATGGCGTTTGAAGCGAGTGTGATGTTAATGATATTACGATGGACCTAGGTTGTCACAGTAGAAAGTCTGGACACATGTGCAGACTGGAGACAGAAACTATGCGAACAGTGGCCAATAGTTTGAGACTGTGTTTGAGACAAACCGCCTGCGTTTGGGACGGTGCACGCCGGGGGTGAATATCAGCCTCTTCTCCCAACGTGTGTTTGTAACGCGGTGGGTTGCCCCTGCCAGTATTAAGCGCTTTCAGGTGGAGTCAGAACAACTTCCTGCCATCCACAGACATCCAAAGGGACTGCAGGTGAATGATTTCTAAAACATTTAGCAATCGGGTACGTTGTGACAATCGATTCTGCACCGTTATGTTGTGTGAAGTGTTACGGCCTTCTCTTTGCCTTTCTCTGGAATTCAGGCATGGACACCTGTGTTTTGCAGGGAATAGATTGGAAGTGGGACAGAGAAGGGGGGGTTGTGGCTTGCAGTAAACTTCCTCCGCTCTAAATTCGAACACGGGTCCACTGCGTATGTGGCATGCACTGTAACCACTCGACTACCGGCGCAGCTAAGACACTGCCTTCTGTTGTCACTGTGAAGGCAGGAAGGCAGCGCATCATAGGGGAGGATGGAAGTAAAATGCCACAGATTTCGATAGGTAGTGGAGTGCAGCCAGATGTGATTCTTCCTTTTGGAAAGGGACAGCGGTCAAGTGACCAGGTTTGACGAGCGTCCTGCAGTAGCTGTGTTTAACCAAAGAACTCACTCAGTTGTTTCAAATCGCAGGGGAAGCCACTGCGTTCATCACAGAAAAGTTGGGCAGAATCACACCTACACACATCTTGTTGTGTGCCACATTGACAGGGCAGACACAACACGCAAATGGCATTCTTAGCAAATTGGCTTATTTGAAAATGGTGTGCTGTAGTTGCTGTGTTTACTACCACTCACTTATCCATTATGTGGTCTAAACATTACCATCCAATTATGCCATGTTGTAATGTACAAGTCAGACAAAACTGCCTGCAAATGCCATGTACATCTGACTATGTTTGTCATCACTGCACATAAATGAGTGTCAAATGATGCTTCACTTGCCTCCTTACCAAAATGTATGTATTGCTGTCTATGAATGTCAAGCTTTTGATCTAATGTCTCCTTTGTTTGCTAGTTTTTATTCCATAAAGTGCATGCAGCCACATTTTGAAGTTTCAATAAAATCTGATACATTTGAGGCTGAATTCCTGCCATGGAATGGAATAATCTAGAGGTTATCCAGAGGTTGCAAAGCAGAAAGGACACCTTTGACTTGAAAGACAACACTGCCATCTAGTGGCGACTTGTGTCACTCACAGCTTGTAGGAGCCCTAATGGAATGAGATTAAAACTAATTTATGTTTCCAGTGGGTAGAGCTATGGATATGACACAGCATTGATGCACAGATCTATTCAGGGCGACTCCCTCTAGATTCCCTCTAGATTTGGCCGAGCTAGGAAATAGTATGAAGGAGATATCAGGACTTGATGCTTCATGGCGAAGGATTGTTATGGCGGGCTCCGCAACTGCCAGCAGGTATGACGTAGGATAAAGATTTCCATAACTTTTCATCTTCAAGGTCAGAGGATGCTACTGAGTGACTTTGAAGTCGGTGGTGTTACATCTGTAGGAGGAGATAATTTAAGTACGAAGATTGGCGATATTTCAACATGGCGGCCAAAAGCAAAATGGCAGACTAAGTATTGATGCTGAGATTTTTTCGGGGAGACAGCCTCTACAGTTAAAAGCAGTTTGGTGTGGATAGGAAACTGTATGTTGAAGTTATAAAGTCTCGATGCTTGACGGCGTGAGGAAAAAATTGTTTCCACGGCCCCGCCCACTGAAGTTTGGCGCAGCTGAATGAAATCCATAACTTTTGTTCTCCAAGGCATGAAGAAAATTACTGAGTTAATTTGAAGACTGTGGTGTTAAAGCTCTAGGACAAGATAATTTTCAAAGTAGGCATGAATTGGACAAAAACGCCGCCACACATCTAAATAGCTGACTTCCTGTTGGAGTGACACTAGGGGTCCCACTGGGTTTTTTGTGCGTCTGGTCATGAGGAATCTGCAAATTGAATTTCGTTCTTCTACGCACTTGTGGGAGGCGGAGATAAACATTAGGGGGCGCTACAGAGCCCGCAGGTCACGACCACGCCCAACGACATTAAATCATCAAATTTTTCGCTTAACGTGACGAATGTTCCAAATTTGGTGAGTTTTTGGGTATGTACAGGCTTCCAAAACTGCAGTTAAAGCGCAACGGAAAAATAATAACCAAGAATTAAAACTGCAAGCAGTGATGAACGGGCCCTCGCAGTCCGCGCGCACGTCGGGGCGTGCTGCTGTCGACGCACGCCGCCGTGGGGCTACCCCCACAACACCTTCCATTTCAGTTTTTCCTATGATTTGGTGGGCTGTTCCTCCTGTCTGTAATAAAGAATGTCTGAAAGGGCTAGAAAGCTGAATGCAGTATTTTATTATCATTGGAATAAGCAGAACAATGTCCAACATAACATTAGCAGAGGCAAAGTATGCGAAACAGCACGATGGCTTGACATACTGACTGTTAACTACAGATGTGTTCTGTGTTATTTGACCAAAGAAATCACTCAGTCGTTTCAAATCTCAGGGGAAGCCACTGCGTTCATCGCGGAAAAGTTGGGCAGAATCACAACTACAGACATCTTGTTGTGTGCCACATTGACAGGGCAGACCCAACACACAAATGGCATTCTTATCAAACTGGCTTATTTAAACATTGTGTGCTGTGGCTTGCTACCACTGACTTATCTATTATGTGGCTCTAAACATTACCCTTCAATTATTCCATGTTGTAATGTGCAATTTAGACAAAACTACCTGCAAATGCCATGTACATCTGACTATGTTTGTGATCAATGCAGTTAAATGAGTGTGAAATGATGCTTCACTTGCCTTCTTTCAAAAATGTATTTATGGCTGTCTATGAATGTCATGCTTTTGATCTAAGTTCTCCTTTGTTTGCTAGTTTTTATTCCATAAAGTGCATGCAGCCACATTTTGAAGTTTCAATAAAATCTGATAAATTTGAGGCTGACTTCCTGCCATGGAATGAAATTATCCAGAGGTTATCCAGAGGTTGCTCAGCACAAAGGACACCTGTGACTTGAAAGACAACACTGCCATCTAGTGGCGACTTGTGTCACTCACAGCTTGTAGGAGCCCTAATGGAATGAGATTAAAACTAATTTATGTTTCCAGTGGGTAGGGCTATGGATATGACACAGTATTGATGCACAGATCTATTCAGGGCGACTCCCTCTAGATTCCCTCTAGATTTGGCCGAGCTAGAAAATAGTATGAAGGAGTTATCAGGACTTGATGCTTCATGGCGAAGGATTGTTATGGCGGGCTCCGCAACTGCCAGCAGGTATGACGTAGGATAAAGATTTCCATAACTTTTCATCTTCAAGGTCAGAGGATGCTACTGAGTGACTTTGAAGTCTGTGGTGTTACATCTGTAGGAGGAGATAATTTAAGTACGAAGATTGGCATAATTCAACATGGCGGCCAAAAGCAAAATGGCAGACTAATTATTGATGCTGAGATTTGTTTGGGGAGACAGCCTCTACAGATACGAGCAGTTTGGTGTGGATAGGACATTTTATGTTGAAGTTATAAAGCCTCGATGCTTGACGGCGTGAGGACAAAATGGTTTCCACCGCACCGCCAACTTAACCTTGGCGCAGCAGAATGATTTCCATAACTTTTGTTCTCCGAGGCATGAAGAAAATTCCTGAGTTAATTTAAAGTCTGTGGTGTTTAAGCTCTAGGACAAGATAATTTTCAAAGTAGGCATGATTTGGACAAAAACGCCGCCACACATCTAAATGACTGCCTTCCTGTTGGACTGACACTAGGAGTCCAAATGGGTTTTTTGTGCGTCCGGTCATGAGGAATATGCGTACCAATTTTCGTCCTTCTATGTTACAAGTAGGAGGCGGGGCATCACAATAGGGGGCGCTACAGAGCCCACGCGTCACGGCCACGCCCCATGACTACACAGATCTCATCAGGGCGACTCCCTCTGCATTCCTGAGAGATTTGGCCGAGATAAGACATTGTATGAAGAAGTTATGAGGACACGATGCTTTACGGCGAAGGATTCGAATTGCCCGCTCCACTGTGGCCAGCAGGTATGACGTAGGATAAAGATTTCCATAACTTTTCATCTTCAAGGTCAGAGGATGCTACTGAGTGACTTTGAAGTCGGTGGTGTTACATCTGTAGGAGGAGATAATTTAAGTACGAAGATTGGCGATATTTCAACATGGCGGCCAAAAGCAAAATGGCAGACTAAGTATTGATGCTGAGATTTGTTCGGGGAGACAGCCTCTACACTTAATGGAAGTTTGGTGTGGATAGGAAATTGAAGTTATAAATTGGACAAAAATGCCGCCACACATCTAAATTACTGACTTCCTGTTGGACTGACACTAGTGGTCCAAATAGGTTGTTTGTGCGTCAGGTCATGAGGAATCTGCGTATTAAATTTCGTTCTTCTACGCACTTGTGGGAGGCGGGGTTGAACATTAGGGGGCGCTACAGAGCCCGCAGGTCACGACCACGCCCATTGACAATGCAGGATCGCAATTTTCGCCAGATGTGACGACTATTCCAAATTTGGTGAGTTTTTGGATATGTTCAGGCATCCAAAATTGCATTCAAACTTAGAGAAGAATAATAAAAAGAATAATTTTTCCAATTTCAATAGGGACCTCACAGGTCGATGACCTGCTCGGGCCCTAATTACAATAGGGACCTCACAGGTCGATGACCTGCTCGGGCCCTAATTAAAACTGCGAGCAGTGATGAACGGGCCCTCGCAGTCCGCGCACATGTCGGGGCGTGCTGCCATTATGTGGCTCTAAACATTACCTTGCAATTATGCCATGTTGTAACGTGCAGTTCAGACAAAACTACCTGCAAATGCCATGTACATCTGACTATGGCTTTGTCCAAATTCAGGGGCACCATCCTTCCGAGTGCGTATTTGAAGTGCAATTACGTCACTAAGCCGCGCAAAGCCTGTCCAAATTCAAAGTGTGCTCCAAATGCTCCAAATGCCTCCTTCTTTTGCCTGTTCCTGGAGGACACACAGCTACTATCCTTCGCGGCTACAAATTGCCCAAGATTCACTGCGCGCCTAAAGAGAATGAATAAATAAATGATGGCAACCTCAAGTGGCGCAGATCTCTCATTCAAATGTAAATTGGGTCTATACTCAGTTTTTAATCATTTGAGCGTCAAACGCCAGATATGTTAAACTTCAAGGGACCTTTAAAACTCAAAATATCAGTTAAAATACGTTGGTAATGCTCAGCTTAATGCCTTTTACTTTCAACCATTACATGTTCAGAGGTTGACTCATATCTTATATCGTAGTGTGACTGTGGAGATGTTATAGACTCGTTTTACTTCTCATACTTAAAAGGACCAAGATTAACAGATTTAGATCATGCTGTGATCCGTGAAAAGTCTAGTTAAACATTGGAATAAAGAGCTACGTTTATGGTTATTATCCTTATGATGATTATATTATATTGCTGTATTAGAACTCTTTTGTCTGTTTCACATTTCACTGTGTTTTAGGGAGCAAACAGAGTATTTCAGTATTTACAACTTAAGTATAATTTATAACAGCAAACGGCATCAAGTGCTACTTTTCAGGGACAACAAGGGATTGAATGTTTTATTTTGTTATTATTATTAAGGTCTTAACATGTACAACTATTTACAAAATTACAGCATAAATAACTATACTATAAAACAGTTATAGATGATGGACAGTAACAGGCTGAGCAGGAGTCCCTGCAGTGCTGCTGGGCTGGATGGTGTCAGTGGGACATCATCTGGGTCGGTACTCAGGGTGTTTGGGGGTCCAGTCTCCTCTGTCCACCACATCGTCCGTCAACTGGGTCTGCAGTTCTGACTCGATCGACGGCTGCCATGTTATTAAGAATGTTTTAAGAAAGAGGCAAGAATTATAATTTCATACTCTAATTATCATAATAATAATCATAATAAATTACAGCAAACGAAACTATCTACCAAACATTTCAAAAACAATGCCTTTAAAATCATGATAAAATCATATGTGGTGATCAGCAGTTTATATGTCAGCATTAACCTAATGTATTGGTATGTTAATGACCCCAAACTGTTAGCTAGCTAATAATGATAATATTGATAACATTACTGTGGGTTCAATAACAGATTTACCTCTCCACGGTCCTCTCAGCCGGAGATAAACCAGAGCCGCTTCTCCTCTTCCTCCACAAGCAGAAGGATTAAAAAGGAAATCAGGAATTACAGAAGCTCAAACAGATCTGACAGTCAAACTTTACTCTTCTTGTCACTTTCGCGGACCTTACCTCACCAGAAATAGTGAGGTGCGGGTAGGGGCGGAAACATCTGGTGACGCGACCAGGAAATGCTGCGAAGGGTAGACCGTCCAATTTCACAACAGGCTGACGCGGCCTGCAGGTCTCTCTGAAGGACCCTGCCTTTGCTGGTACCGAAGGATGAGTCCTTGAAGGATGCTACCCCTGAATTTGGACACAGCCTATGTTTGTCATCACTGCACATAAATGAGTGTAGAATAATGCTTCACTTGCCTTCTTTCAAAAATGTATTTATGCTGTCTATCAGTGTCAAGCTTTTCATCTAAGCTCTGCTTTGTTTGCCAGTTATTATTCCAAGAAGTGCGTGCTGCCACCTTTTGAAGTTTCAATAAAATCTGATGAATATGATACATGTGCCTTGAAAGACAACAGTGCCATCTAGTGGCGACTTACATCACCTACACCATCAATTCATGTGCTTCTAAGCAAAATTGACCACTTCCTGTTGGACTGAGAGTGTGGGTGTAAATGAATCATTTGTGCGTCATGTCATAACACACATGCGTGCCACATTTCATTCATGTACATGCATGTAGGATGCCAAAATTGCCTGAAATAAAACTTGCTTCATGTTTCCAGTGGGTGGCGCTATGGATATGACACAGCATTGATGCACAGATCTATTTAGGGCAACTCCCTCTAGATTCCCTCTAGATTTGGCCAAGCTAGGAAATACTATGAAGGAGATATCAGGACTTGATGCTTCATGACGAAGGATTGTTATGGCGGGCTCCGCAACTGCCAGCAGGTATGACTTGGAGTAAAGATTTCCATAACTTTTCATCTTCAAGGTCAGAGGATGCTACTGAGTGACTTTGAAGTCAGTGGTGTTACATCTGTAGGAGGAGATAATTTACGTACAAAGATTGGCATAATTCAACATGGCGGCCAAAAGCAAAATGGCAGACTAAGTATTGATGCTGAAATTCGTTCGGGGAGACAGCCTCTACAGTTACAAGCAGTTTGGTGTGGATAGGAAATTGTATGTTGAAGTTATGAAGCCTCGATGCTTGACGGCGTGAGGACAAAATGGTTTCCACCGCACCGCCCACTAAACCTTGGCACAGCTCAACGATTTTAATAACTTTTGTTCTTCAAGGCATTAAGAAAATTACTGAGTTAATTTGAAGATTGTGGTGTTTAAGCTCTAGGACAAGATAATTTTCAAATTAGGCATGAATTTGTCGAAAATGCGGCCAAATTTCAAAATAACTGACTTCCTGTTGGACTGAGAGTATGCATCCAAATGGGTTTTCCTTGCGTCTGGTCATGATGAATATGTGTACCAATTTTCGTCCTTCTGTGTTACAAGTAGGAGGCGGGGCATCACAATAGGGGGCGCTACAGAGCCCACGCGTCACGGCCACGCCCCATGACTACACAGATCTCATCAGGGCGACTCCCTCTGCATTCCTGAGAGATTTGACCGAGATAAGACATTGTATGAAGAAATTATGAGGACACGATGCTTCACCGCGAAGGATTCGAATTGCCCGCTCCACTGTGGCCAGCAGGTATGACGTAGGATAAAGATTTTAATAACTTTTCATCTTCAAGGTCAGAGGATGCTACTGAGTGACTTTGAAGTCGGTGGTGTTACATCTGTAGGAGGAGATAATTTAAGTACGAAGATTGGCAATATTTCAACATGGCGGCCAAAAGCAAAATGCCAGACTAAGTATTGATGCTGAGATTTGTTCGGGGAGACAGCCTCTACAGTTACAAGCAGTGTGGTGTGGATAGGAAATTGCATGTTTAAGTTATAAAGCCTCGATGCTTGATGGCGTGAGGAAAAAATGGTTTCCACCGCACCACCCACTAAAGTTTGGCGCAGCTGAATGATTTCAATAACTTTTGTTCTTCAAGGCATGAAGAAAATTACTGAGTTAATTTGAAGACTGTTGTGTTTAAGCTCTAGGACAAGATAATCTTCAAAGTAGGCATGAATTGGACAAAAACGCCGCCACACATCTAAATAGCTGACTTCCTGTTGGAGTGACAGTATGGTCCCCCCAGACTTTTTTGTGCGTCTGCTCATGAGGAATCTGCGTATTGAATTTCGTTCTTCTACGCACTTGTGGGAGGCGGGGATGAACATTAGGGGGCGCTACAGAGCCCGCAGGTCACGACCAAGCCCAATGACAATGCAGGATCGCAATTTTCGCCAGATGTAACATATATTCCAAATTTGGTGAGTTTTTGGGTATGTTCAGGCATACAAAACTGCATTCAAACTTGGAGAAGAAAATTTCTGTCCTTCCAATAACAATAGGGACCTCGCAGGTCTACCTGCTCGGGCCCTAATAATCCTTCCAATTACAATAGGGACCTCACAGGTCGATGACCTACTCGGGCCCTAATTAAAACTGCAAGCAGTGATGAACGGGCCCTCGCAGTCCGCGCGCGCGTCGGGGCGTGCCGCCGTCCAAACGCGCCGCGGCTTAAGAACCCGTTGCTCGGTCGTTGTTCACGGCTGGCTTGACCGCAGTCACTGCACTGGGCTGTGTGAGAAGATAGACTCAGGCTCTGCATGAGCTGTTGCTGCTAAACAGGCAGCGCTGCGGGCAACAGTTGGCCTGTGGACTGTTGTTTGACCACTAATGACGTTATTTATTATAACATAACATTGAACTAGCATATAGTAAGCCTCTGTACTTAGGTCATTCAGTGTGCAGGGCCATCGGCTAACGTTATTAGCTAGCCTGCCTAACAATATGACGGCGTTAGATATCTAACACCATCACACAAATTAGTCAACGTGAAATAAGTTAGCAAGCTTCATGTTTAATTGAAATATCAAACAGAGTAGGCTAATAACATGACACCAATCATTTTAATGCTGTAGTTAACAATTCCAGCACCACTGCTCCCTGGCTTGCTGGCGGCCATGACTTCCTTGTCAGAAAGACGTCGTTGGTGTAGCCACTTGTCACTCAAACATGTCTGACCAATGGGGAAGCACCCGCCCACTGCGGGATGTTTGTGTCAAAATAATTCAATTTAAAAAAAACGACTTCAAAACTTTTTTCACTTCATTCAAAGAAAAAATCACTTCAAAGCGAAAAAAATATTTTCAATAAAAAACAACAACACTTCAAATTATTTTATTCATTTTTTTAGGGGGAGGGGGATTCAATTTTATTTTTGCATTTGAACAGTTTTTTCTTTGATTGAAAATATTTTTTTTTGATTGAAGCAACTTTTTTGGGATTGAATAATTAAGACACAAATTTCCTACCCATAATATGGCCCAAACACAAAAGAGATTACTTCAATCAAAGAAAACATTTTCAATCAAAAAAAGTGTTCAAATGCAATTTTTTGAGTCTCAAATATTTTTTGCATTTAAAAACTTTTTATCTATGATTGAAAAAGGTTTTTTTGTTGATTGAAGTGATTTCTTTTATGGGAATTTTTTTGTTGTTGTTTGAAGCCACTTCTTTTTTGATTGAATTATAAAGACACAAATGTCCTACCCATAATAACACAAAACAGTATTACTTCAATCAAAAAAGTTGCTTCAAACATGAAAAACATTTTCAGTCAAAGAAAAACAGTGTTCAAATGCATTTTTTTGAGTCTCAACTATATTTTTGCATTCAAACACTTTTTTTTCTTTGATTGAAAAGGTTTTTTTTTGATTGAAGTGAAGGTTTTTTTCATTGAAAATATATATTTTGATTGAAGCAAACTTTTTTTTGATTGAATAATAAAGACACAAATCTACCTTCATAGGAATGCAGGACCACGGATGTGTTTGGGGTAATAACAAATACAGAGTTGTTGGACCTCTGACAGCTGTGTGACATTGATGAAAAACAATATAATATGGGGCTTTTATCCAAAGAAATCACTCAGTTGTTTAAAATGGCAGGGGAAGCCACTTTGTTCATCTTGGAAACGTTGGTCGGAAACACAACTACACACATCTTGTTGTGTGCCACACTGAGAGGGCAGACACAACACACAAATGGCATTCTTAGCAAATTGGCTTGATTGAAAATTGTGTGCTGTAGTTTACTACCACTAACTTATCCATTATGTGGCTCTAAACATTACCATCCAATTATGCCATGTTGTAATGTGCAAGTCAGACAAACCTGCCTGCAAATGCAATGTACATCTGACTATGTTTGTCATCACTGCAGATAAATGAGTGTCAAATGATGCTTCACTTGCCTCCTTACCAAAATGTATGTATGGCTGTCTATGAATGTCAAGCTTTTGATCTAATGTCTCCTTTGTTTGCTAGTTTTTATTCCATAAAGTGCATGCAGCCACATTTTGAAGTTTCAATAAAACCTGATACATTTGAGGCTGAATTCCTGCCATGGAATGGAATAATCTAGAGGTTATCCAGAGGTTGCAAAGCACAAAGCACACCTGTGACTTGAAAGACAACACTGCCATCTAGTGGTGACTTGTGTCACTCACAGCTTGTAGGAGCCCTAATGGAATGAGATTAAAACTAATTTATGTTTCCAGTGGGTAGAGCTATGGATATGACACAGCATTGATGCACAGATCTATTCAGGGTGACTCCCTCTAGATTCCCTCTAGATTTGGCCGAGCTAGGAAATAGTATGAAGGAGATATCAGGACTTGATGCTTCATGGCGAAGGATTGTTATGGCGGGCTCCGCAACTGCCAGCAGGTATGACGTAGGATAAAGATTTCCATAACTTTTCATCTTCAAGGTCAGAGGATGCTACTGAGTGACTTTGAAGTCGGTGGTGTTACATCTGTAGGAGGAGATAATTTAAGTACGAAGATTGGCGTAATTCAACATGGCGGCCAAACGCAAAATGGCAGACTAAGTATTGATGCTGAGATTTGTTCGGGGAGACAGCATCTACACTTACAAGCAGTTTGGTGTGGATAGGAAATTGTATGTTGAAGTTATAAAGCCTCGATGCTTGACGGCGTGAGGACAAAATGGTTTCCACCGCACCGCCCACTAAAGTTTGGCGCAGCTGAATGATTTCAATAACTTTTGTTCTTCAAGGCATGAAGAAAATTACTGAGTTAATTTGAAGACTGTTGTGTTTAAGCTCTAGGACAAGATAATTTTCAAAGTAGGCATGAACTGGACAAAAACGCTGCCACACATCTAAATAGCTGACTTCCTGTTGGAGTGACAGTATGGTCCCCCCAGACTTTTTTGTGCGTCTGCTCATGAGGAATCTGCGTATTGAACTTCGTTCTTCTACGCACTTGTGGGAGGCGGGGATGAACATTAGGGGGCGCTACAGAGCCCGCAGGTCACGACCACGCCCAATGACAATGCAGGATCGCAATGTTCGCCAGATGTAACATATATTCCAAATTTGGTGAGTTTTTGGGTATGTTCAGGCATCCAAAACTGCATTCAAACTTGGAGAAGAAAATTTCTGTCCTTCCAATAACAATAGGGACCTCGCAGGTCTACTTGCTCGGGCCCTAATAATTCTTCCAATTACAATAGGGACCTCACAGGTCGATGACCTGCTCGGGCCCTAATGAAGAGTAATTCTTCCAATTACAATAGGGACCTCACAGGTCGATGACCTGCTCGGGCCCTAATAATTTTTCCAATTTCAATAGGGACCTCACAGGTCGATGACCTGCTCGGGCCCTAATAATGTGCAAGAAGTACAGAAAAGAAATGACTGTCCATGTTTGAGTCAGGTTACAGAAGGAGGGGTGTCTGACTCTCTTAGGGAGGCGTTATAAAGTTTAATGACCACAGGCAGGAATGATTTCCTGTGGCGCTCAGTGGTGCATCTGGGTGAGAGGAGTCTACCGCTGAATGTGCTCATCTGCTGGGCCAGTGTGTCATAGAGAGGGTGTGTGACATTATCCAAGATGGACTGAAGCTTGGACAGCATCCTCCTCTCTGCCACGGTCGTTAGAGTGTCCAGCTCCTCCCCCACAACATCATCAGCACTTCTTATCAGTTTGTTCAGTCTGTTGTTATCTGCGACCTTCAGCCCACTGCTCCAGCATGTGACAGCGAAGAAGATCGCACTGGCCACAACAGACTCGTAGAACATCCTCAGCATTGTCCGGCAGATGTTAAAAGACCTCAGCCTCCTGAGGAAAAAGAGTCGACTTTGGCCCTTTTTGTAGACCGCCTCAGTATTTCTTGTCCAGTCCAGCTTATTATTGAAGTACACCCCCAGATATTTATATTCCTCAACAGTGTCCACAGGGACCCCATGGATGGAAACAGGGGTCACTGTTGTTTTCGCCCTCCTCAGATCCACTATGAGCTCCTTTGTTTTAGTCACGTTGAGCTGCAGATGATTCCGTTCACTCCAAGTGACAAAGTTGTCCACAACAGTCCTGTATTCATTCTCATCACTTCTCGATGCAGCCAACTATTGCTGAATCATCAGAAAACTTCTGAAGGTGGCAAGACTGAGTGCAATAGTTGAAGTCAGAGGTGAATAGGGTGAAGAGGAAGGGAGAGAGGACAGTCCCCTGTGGGGCCCCAGTGTTGCTGACCACCCTGTCAGACACGCAGTTCTGTAGGCGTACATACTGTGGTCTGCCCATCAGGTAATCCACAATCCAGAACACGATGGGGGCATCAACCTGCATGGCAGCCATCTTCTCACCCAGTAGAGCTGGACGGATAGTGTTGAAAGCACTGGAGAAGTCAAAGAACATGACTCTCACAGTGCTCGCCGGCTTGTCCAGATGAGTGTAGACTCTGTTCAGCAGGTAGATGATGCCGTCCTCAACTCCCAGGCGGGGCTGGTAGGCGAACTGTAGTGGATCAGTGAAGGGCATGACCATAGGCCTTAGCTGCTCCAGGACGAGCCTCTCCAGGGTCTTCATGATGTGAGATGTCAGGGCCACCGGTCTGTAGTCCTGAGGGCCGCTAGGGCGCGGCGTCTTTGGCACAGGAACAAGGCAGGACGTCTTCCACAGCACAGGGACCCTCTGGAGGTGCAGGCTCAGGTTGAATATTTGACTAAGTACTCCACACAGCTGGGGGGCACAGGCTTTAAGCACCCTGGGAAGAACACCGTCGGGACCTGCAGCTTTGCTGGTGTGGAGTCTCATCAGCTGTCTTCTCACCAGGTCAGGCGTGCAGAAGACTGAAGAGGTGACAGTTGGGGGAGAGGTAAGGTCCTCAGGTTGTGGAGGACATGATGCAGAGCAGGGGCGAGGGATGGAGTAGGTGGGTGTGAATTGAGGCGGAGGGGGACAGACAAGGGGTCTATAAGGAGGAGGAGGGGGAGGTAAAGTGGCAGTTGTTGTTGGGCAGCCAGCAGCAGAGTCTTGTGAGAGAGAGTATGCATGAGCAATTTTGACACTTCTCATACACTCCCATTGGCTCCTATTGGTTGTGTTGATTCGGGAGCGGTGGATTCTTGCATATCAAATTACGGCCACTGGGTGGACCCACAGACATGGATTTTTTCACAGTTGATCTGAATTTTATTCTACTGTCAAATCATAATGACAATTTAAAAAAAAGCAGTTACAGACTACAACTTCAATTGACCTGAGTGTAAATCCAGAGTTTACACATTCTCATTGCACACAAAAGCCTGATCTTAGGTGGTTTAATTGGGATTTTTGACTAGTGGCAAAGGGGTATAGGTTACGCTAGCATTGACATTGACAACATCTCCTACTCAGGCTGCCGAGCTGCTACCTCTGCAAAGGAAAATAACGACCAGTTTCCTCCATTCACTTCCCTCACCAGACTCTACACAGCAGGGCAGCACTGTTCAACATTGGAACTACTATGTTTTCAGTTGTGCTGTGCTTATACATGTTTTGGATCTATTTGGTATATTCACAGGTTTGTTAGTTAAGTTATGCTTAGGGTCAGTCCAGTGGCGTAAGTATCGGCGGTATATTATTTACCAAAATATACACCTGCACCCGGCATTTAAAGGGGACCCTGCAGTTAATTGAAACCCGGCTATTATTTGGTAATTTACGGTAGTTACCAAGGCAAGGTGCAGCAGAAAAAAAAAAAAAATTAATTAATAAATATGTGAATAAATGAATGAATGAATAAAGAAATAAATGAATGTATGAATGAACGAATGAATAAATAAAAACGGCTGTCCATCGGCCCATTATTGAAAAAATCCCAGTGGCTGATGGCCAGTCCACCCCTGCAACAGCAGTTCTCTCGAGTGGCTGTGCGTGTGTGTTCAAGTGTGTGTGTGTGTGTGTGTGTGTGTGCATGCAGTGCGCACGAGCGTGCACTTGTGTTTAGGGCAGGGGTGGGGGGCACAAAATAAATATTTGCACCGGGGCCTATCAACATGATGTTACGCAACTGGGTTAGACATAGTCTCAGGATCTTTGCATGCAGCTAACCATCTTCTCTAACATGTCACCACACCACACACACACACACACACACACACATTCAAGTTCACGGGCTGCTAAACCATAAGTTAGCTGGCTTGGCTGGCGGATGTCTCTAGGGTCAGCTTTCATAGGACTGAATGGAGCACTGCCTCCAACACTGTGCCCAGATTCAATGTGACATCCTCGTCCTGAATCCTAGCCACCATTTTGTTTGGTTCCTCCAGACACAAACCCTTATACAGACACGCACCTGTATATGGCACATGTAAGTTAGATTGTGTGTTTTCATTATTTGTGTTAATTAACTCATTTTGACTAGCTGTTGACAAGGTAATTAGTATTATTATGTATTTCAAATGATTATTATTTTTCTTTGTCCAAAATGATCGCATTTTTCACTGCCTGAACATACCCCAAAAACTCACCAAACTTGGAATATAAGACACACCTGGCGAAAAATTTTATAATCTATTGTCGTCCTTCATTTCCACGACTAGATGGTGCTCTTATTAAGGAAAGTGCGTTTTGGCTAATAACTCCCATATACTTTGTTGCACATTCAAAAACCTATATCCACGCATTCAGTGAATTGTGCTGAATCTCGTGGTATAGGCCACGCCCATTTCCGCCTACCGTTTTTTTTTCGCTACGTCGAAAAATATCGAAAACCTACTTTTTCGATCAGGATACTACTTTCCCATGAGCCCCTGAGGCCCTGTGCAAAATGTTATGTGATGATCACAAGGTGGCGCTCTTTAAATTGAAGTATTTTATATCTCCACAACGGTTCATCAGATTAACGCGAAACTTTGTACATTTATTGTCAGTGCCCTCCTGAGGACAGCTGATAAAGGGTTTACTGATCCGCCACTAGGGGTCGCTCTGGTGGCAGTTTAATTTTATATTTCGCCCTGTGCCCAAACCATAACACTTATGGAAATGAAATTCATAGAGGTGCTATAGAATGGCCCCTGTGACTCACACACCAAAAATGACCAGCAGGTGGCGCTATTTTCAACGCAAAAGCCTTTTTCGCTCATAACTCCCACTTAATATGTTGCACATTATTAAACCTCATAACTATGTGTTCCCTGAATTCAGCTGAATTGTTTGATGTAGGCCACGCCCACTTTTGCAGTAACTTTCCATTCGCAAAATTGCAAACAATGAAAAACCTACTTCCTCCTCCTAGACGATTTGATTAATTTGCACCAAACTTTACATGTAGCATCTGTAGACCCTCCTGACAAAAAGTTATCAAAAGAATTTTGATAGTCCGTAAACTGCCCGAATTATGAAATGACAAATTCCTGCATATTGTGTTGAAAACAGATAATCTTGCATATCTTTACAAAATGCTGTCTGATTATCACATAAATGTTCATCATTGTGTGGTATGGCCTGATGAGGCTTTGTGTAAAATTTGGTGCAAATCGGCCAATAGTTGGCACTCTGGTGGCAGTCTAATTAGTGTCAATGGGATTAAATGGGGAAATCTTCAAGTCCTCTTCAAAACTCATCGACCTTCAACCTCTCCTTATCCCTCATACTTTGAGCTAGACACACCATTCTAACTTTTAAAGAGTCAGAAGACCTCAAACTGTTGGGCATGTATTCAGTTTTTAAAACTCTTTTACGCTTTTCAAATCATCACAGTTTTAGTTTTAAGGATTTTTAGACTGTCCTCTGATTTCATGATGGGTGTGTATTGCACAGTGTTGGGCACGTTAATTTTAAAAAGTTATTAGTTATAGTAACTGAGTTAGTAACGGAATTACTCCACTATAAAAGTAATTAGTTACCAGGAAATCTTCTTACCCCTTTTGAGCTCTGCAGTTATTTTAGCTACTTGGCATCTACATAGGTATTTAGAAAATGTATTTCTGCATGGCGGACCGACGCCTGCTCTCCCCGATATTTTGCCAATGAGTGCTCTGAAGGAGTCTGAGTCAACTGTTGATAATGGGAGCAAGTTCTCAACAACATACCTGCCTATCATTGCATTCAGTTCAGTCTGTGTCACAAGTTTTTGTGAAGCTGTTAGCGGAGCACACGTTAGCCACACCTGGCCTGCTATCATCATCAACAGCATCAGCGACAGAGTTTTGGCCAGTGTTAGTTTTGTAGAAGCGTGTGCCACTGAGAGATGCTTCATTAGATCAGAGTTGCTTACAACGGACGTGGACAAAGGAGATTAAAGTAGTGTCTGTACTTCCACTTTGAAAACGTTAACTTTCCCTCCGGACTCGCCATTGCTGCAGTTCACCTCTGCTAGTTTGAGTGTGTGAGGCTGCTGTGTGCGTGTGTGGCTTGTGTGTAAACCGAACATTGCCAGTGATTGGCTTAAGAACTCTCACTCAACGTTAGCGAGCCAATCATCATCACTTATGCGGTTGTCTCGCTCCTCCCTCCTCCCTCACCGGAGGAAAAAAAATACAGCTCTGCAGCTCCGGTGGCTGATAGCTGAGTCGGATGACAACAGCTTCAATGATCAGCTTCAGTTTGTAACGCACCACATTTAATAGTCGGTAACGGTAACGGCGTTGTAACAATGGAAATAATAATTGGTTAGATTACCCATTACTGAAAAAAAGTAATGCTGTTAGTAACGCCATTTATTCTAACGCCGTTATTCCCAACACTGGTATTGCGTGAACTAGAATGCGTGACATGATAGCTACAGTGGAGAGCAGCTGGAAGAACTGGAGAAAAAGTCCTCTTCAGCTTGATTTGGATCCCACATCTTTCACTTCACATGGACAATATATACATAGACATGTAGGAAATCTTGTTGGCTTTCAGCTGATGGTCTCATTTCAGAGGTAGGACTTACACTTTTGGCTGTTGAAGCCCCAGAGGGACAAGCACAACAGCAACTCCCCCATGAGCTGCAATTTCCTCCTCTTCAGCTTTCATTATGCAGCAGGTGAGATCTCACATCCCATCAGTTAATCAGTTCTTCTCTGACCTGGCTGGATTCTCTGGATTTTTTTCAAGAGAACCAGTGTGTGTGAGAGAGTGGTGGCACACAGACTCCCAAGAGCAAACAGAGTAAGATGGAACTTCCATATCTGTGCAGTGAACACTGTTTTAGCACAAAGGTGACATCATCCAGTGTTTTGAAACCATCAGGGGAGTTTGAGCCTACCACTTTGCGAGAAGCTGGAAGGTTTGTTCAGCTTCTTCCTGAAACTATTTCATTGCATCATGCCTCGTGTGCACATTCTCTTCAGACAGCTCCAGAGGCGGACCATCGACTCAGTCTTTGTCTGGGGAATCATGCAGCAGGTCACAGTTTTTCTGACTTCATCGTACATTATTTCATACCGTTAATAGCAGTCCACCGAATTATACAGCAACGACTTCCTCAGCGGAAGGTGTTGCTTGAGCCTGCCCCGACGGCAGCATGCCCCGACAGCAGCATGCATCGACAGCAGCATGCCCCGACGCACGTGGACTGCAAGGGCCCGTTCAACGCTGCTTGCAGCGTTAATTTTGATTGTAGTCATTAAGTGAATTATTAACTAGGTGTCCAAATTTAAAGTTAAGTAGAAGTTATGTGACTGAGTCAATTCACATCTTCCAGGGTGGTGAATTATTGACAGTAAATTATTATTGATAGCCAAATTTTATCCAAATTCCCTACTAATGTTGCGTAAAACCACAACATCCCTTTGTTTGGATTGTGTCCCTGATAGCTCAGGATGTTTAAGACACAATAGGATCAGCAGTAGTAGATCCAACATAGTTTGCTGAGCCATCTCTCCTGATTTAAGTAATACTACTGCAAATATTTTGCCTGAATTTGCATCTATTTCTATGCACAATCTCAAAACAATTTATAATCTCCATCTGTCCCTCTGCCATCTTGACATTTTACCTTATAGATTTTCTAATCACTGTACTAAAATAACCTTGTTAAGGGTGTGTTCTGTTCAAACAGAAGTTTTTTTTGTGTCTATGGGTAATTGTGTGTCTTCATCTACTTCACCATTGCTGTATATGGAATGCCTCAGAGGTCAGTCCGTGGTGCCATCCTGTTTTCTCGGTATATGTGCATCCCCGCCCACCCCTTACGTTGCAACTACTCTGGAGGAGCGCCAGGCTTTGAAGCCAGCTTTCAAATTATGTTATTTCATCATCACGTGATGCACTGCAGCCCAAAATATTTTTTTCCATGAGCTAACATTGTGAAAGAAGGGTCTGTAAAACAGTGGATACTTTGAGCGTCACACCCCCTGCAAAATGACTCATTTCACTTACCTAACTGGGGCCATTTAGTCCAATAACATTTGGAAAATCTAGAAGAGTCGCACAATTTAGATATTTTATCCCCATTCAAGTTAGCTGGGCGCTAAACTGGAAGTTAGCCAGCTTGGTCAGCAGAAGGCTCTAGTGTGCATGCTCAATTGGCTGCACAATGATTCGCATACTGTCAGTAGGGCTGCTTGATTATGGCAAAAATCATAATCACGATTATTAAAGACGATTATTCATTGATTTGAGAACAAGCACTTATTGAACTTTGAACTCCGGTATTTCTTTTAACACGATAAGTTCGACCTGAAAAACAAGAAAAATGCAAATAAATAAAAGAAAAATATATCAATAAAATGAATTAATGAATATGTAAAAATAAAAACTATCCCGGTGCGGCTCGACCATAGGTCTGTTGTGGTGGCAAAATATAATGCTTTTGAAACTTCTCTTGCAATTTTTCCGTGACATTCATCATAAAGGGCAGGCAGCGCAATTCTGCTGATATGGTGACTTGATGGTAACACATACCGCTTATCCAATATGTTAATCAGTTGATTGAACCCCGGGTCGCCAACAGTGTTGATAGGTCACATGTCTTTGGCAATCATGTATGTGATGGCATCCGTTATTTCTTTATGCCTGTCGGAGCTGGGTCGACATGCGGTGGCATTGTAAAGTGTGTCCTTAATTGAGGACTGTGTGGCGGTGGCAGGAGTCGAGGAGCTTTTTATTTTTGAGTTTTATTTAAATGGTTTAATAAATTGGTCGTGTTCCCTTGAGGTGCAGACACGGTCGCGTGACATATCTTGCACAATATCTTTGTTTGTTCCGAGTCAGACTCCTTGAAATCGAAGTGTTTCCACACCACAGAATTCGCTTTACCTTTCTTCCCGACCAAAGGCTGCATTTCTGCCATCTTCTACCGTCTTCTTCCACACGTTTTTTCAAAACATGCACTGGCAACACGCACCAGCGTAGCTGAAAGCGAGGGGCGGAGTGGAGTGCACAGGTGGAGATGGAAGGGTTCGCTGCATTGACCACACAAAACACGGCGTGCGGCAGAATGATCGTTTTATTACGATTATCTTGTTGTCATGATCGAGGGAAGCCAAAATCGAAATCGAAATTGAAATTAAATTAATCGCCCAGCCCTAACTGTCAGAAGGTTGAAGTGGCAGTGGCACGATCAGGCTGTGAATGGACAGGACATGGCAGAGGGAAGGGACTGACCCTAACCCATAACCCTAACCCAAATCCTAATCTAGTTTAAGGCACCAAATTGCTAGAGCCCTCCCTGCTTTTCAGGATGGGACTGGGGAGTGACCAGAGGATTATTTATCAGTATTTATCAGGCCCTTATGAGAGCCACGCTAGACTATGGATTTGTAGCGTATTCATTAGCAGCAGTTAGCCATCTCAAGGGAGGAGCAAGCAGTTAAATTTGTAGTTATCCCGCCCTGGTTATTTATGATGCCAACAGTAGTGCTTCATGCAACATTAATAAATGGAGAGTTTTGGGTTACATTTGCATATCAATGATAATGTATGACTATCAGGGATAATTATTAATTATGATAAATAATAAGATCCATAACCTAGATGAAGATACCCTTGAAGATAGCCAGTTCACCAAATCAGTCTCATAAAAAGGTACTAAATTGTCAGTTTGTAACTCTGATTAATAATGAATTCAATAACTAAACACAAATTACCATAACAGCTAGTAGTGGTCGAAGGATGGATTTTGGTTTCCTTGACAGAGAAGAGGTCGGCAACTTTCACGCTTGTACGATATTAAATAGACAGCATGAAGATGTTTCGATGTCTATATTTAACAGAAAGATGAAAACACACAATCTAACATGCACTTTATACGGGTCTGTTTGTATGTGTGTGTGTGTGTGTGTGTGTCTGGAAGAGCAAAAGCAAAACTAGAACTGCAAGCAGTTATGAACGGGGGCCAAGCCCCCCCTCGCAAGTCGGACCTCACGCACCGCAGAGCCCACGGAAGTTGGCCCCAAAGGATGACGGGCTCGGGGCAAAAGTGAGGACACAGGCCAACGTCTGAGCCGTGGTATTCGCTGTAATGGGAAGTGCACTGGAAGTGCAAAAGGCTGAATGTATCCCGACTTGGATTTGTTGTAATAAGGCACGCCCACATTGACCAGTCATGACCACCTTCAAGATATGGCCTCAGGATTGGCCCTACATCATACCGACCAAATTTCGTGAAAATCGGTGAAGCCGTTCAAGAGATAAAAACTTCCCATCTTTTTAGCGCCCCCTAGTGGCCAAAATTTGCCAAATTCGGCTCATCCCTTCCCAGTGTCATGGAAACCAAGGAACTCAAATTTGACCAAGATATCAAACAGTTTACATTTTTATAGCTAGCTACAGAAATGTGTTCGTTTATAAATTGCGCATTTTTTGACCGAGCAAAATTCTTGTGATAACCTTATATCAGGTCCAGCTGAAGAGTGTACATGCCAAGTTTTATGCAGATCGGACAAAATCCCAAGGAGGAGTTCGAAAAAGTAGGTTTTGCATATGTGGCGATTTAGCGAATGAAATGTGCTGCAGAAGTGGGCCTGTCCTATGTCAGAAAACCCAGCTCTATTCAGGGAACATATGGATATAAGGTTTGTGAATGTGTTATTTAAAATGTGGAAGTTATAGGAAAAAACGCGATTACATCCATTATAGCGCCACCTACTGGAGTACATGTGCAATTTTTGGTATGGAAGAACTGTGTTGTATTCTATCTGTACCATATAAATTTCAAAGCTCTCAGCATAATAGTTTTGCTGAAATTAATGTTTGTTGTTTATCTTGTAATAAGCCACGCCCACATTGAGCAGTCATGACCACCTTCAAGTTATGGCCTCAGGATTGGCCCTACATCATACCGACCAAATTTCGTAAAAATCGGTGTAGCTGTTCAAGAGATATAAACTTCCCATATTTTTAGCGCCCCCTAGAGGCCAAAATTCGCCAAATTGGGCTCATCCCTTCCCAGTGTTATGGCAACCAAGGATCTCAAATTTGGTGTTAACAGCATTTACTTTGACCGAAATATCAAACAGTTTACATTTTTATAGCTACCTATAGAAATGTGTTCGTGAATAATTTGCGCGTTTTTTGACCGAGCAAAATTCTTTTGATAAGTTTAGATCAGGTCCAGCTGAAGAGTGTACGTGCCAAGTTTCACACATATCGGATAAAATCCCAAGGAGGAGTTGGAAAAAGTAGGTTTTCCACTTTTTGCGATTTTGCGAAAAAAATAAACGTTCTAACCGAAAGCGGGCGTGGCCAATCGCAAAGTGATTCAGCTCCATTTAGGGAATCTGGCGATACAAGGTTTTTGAATGTATGACATACGGTTTGGGAGTTATAGGCAAAAACGTGTTGGCCTATGTTATAGCGCCCCGTGCAGGCGGATATATGTAGTTTTTTGTGTCTGAGATATTCGCAGGAGTCTGGACCAACCCTCCAAATTGCACCGCCCTCCCTTGCACGGTTTAGCCTGCAGCAGCACTTTTAGCCGGAGAAAAATAGAAATAATTAAAGCTGCAAGCAGCATTGAATGGGCCCTCGCAGCCCATGCGCGTCGGGGCAGGCTGCTGTCGATGCATGCTGCCGTCGGGGCATGCTCAAGCAACACCTTCCCCTGAGGAAGTCGTTGCTTTATAATTCGGTGGCCTGCTATTGCCGGTGTGAAATAATGTACGCTGAAGTCAGCAAAAAATGTGTGAACTGCTGCATGATTCCCTGGACAAAGACTGAGTCGATAGTCCGCCTCTGGAACTGGCTGAAGAGAATGTGTACATGAGGCATGATGCAATTAAATAGTTTCAGGAAGAAGCTGAAAGTATCATCCTCCAGTAGCCTCACAAACCTTCCAGCCAGAGTCCTGCACGGGATCGGGTACCCGTGGGTACCCGACGGGTGACCCGCACAATTTGGATGAAACGGGTGAAAAATAATGTCCTGTGTCGGACACAGGTGCGGATCGGGTCGGACGCCTAGAGAGCGCGGGTGGGGTTTTGCGATTGTCATTTTCATGGCGTCAGGTGCAAAAAAATAAAAATAGAATAAAAATAAATCATTAGCGACACATCTACAAAAATATGCCTGCATTTCAAAATGATAAGCATGTACTGTATTGACCCGAATATAGGACAAGGTTTTTTTCGATGAAAATTATGTGTAAAAGTGGGGTCGTCTTATAATCGGGGTCTAACCGTTGACACATGCTGATAGTTGTCTGGGTCGCTACACGACCGCAACAGCAGAGGGCGCCAGCTTATTGTAGAGACGTCACTGACACTGTGGCTGGGGTTACCTGTCAATCACAGCGGAGAAGAAGTGACAGGAGATGAAAAATGGAGAGACGCGGTGATTTTACGGAGCAAAGTGGATCAAGTGTGGCAAGTTAACAGACATCTGAGGCGGAGCTATGATGCTAATTTTAAGATAATGGTGATCAATGCAGCGAAGGCGCCAAACAACTGTCAGCCAGCCAAGAAATATGGAGTTACGGGGTATAACGTCCGAAGATGGCGGGTCCAAAAAGACCGTCTGAAAACGCTAACAGTAAGAGAAAAGCTTATCGTGGTCCTCTAAGCGGCCGCTTCCAAGAGACTGACAGGAGGGTATGTGAGTTTGTTATTGAGAAACTAATTTGGTTATCAGAGTCTTTTTCTGAAGATTAATCTTGAAAAGATGGGTCGTCTTATAATCAGGGTCGTCCTATATTCGGGTCAATACGGTATATTTCATATGAGCTCATTCATGCGTGCTTGCGCCCTCCCAGAACTCCCATTCCCCACGCTGGCTTACTTTCATTTTTAAAAAATTGCGTCAGTCTAATTTTGCTTCGGGTGCGGGTCGGGCATCGGTATCAATTTATAGCGGGTCGGCTCGGGTGCGGAATGTAATTTGTGCTACTGTCGGGAAACGGTTTGGATGTGGTTTTAAGTACGACGGGTACGGGCGGGTGCGGGTTTGCAAAATAAGACCCGTGCAGGACTCTGCTTCCAGCTTCTCGCACAGTGGTAGGCTCAAACTCCCCTAATGGTTTCAAAACACTGGATGATGTCACCTTTGTGTTCACTGCACAGATATGGTAGTTCCATTTTACTCTGTTTGCTCTTGGGAGTCTGTGTGCCAACACTCTGTCATGCACACTGGTTCTCTTGGGAGATGTTGAAAAATATCCAGAAAATCCAGCCAGGTCAGAGAAGAACTGATTAACTGATGGGATGTGAGATGTCACCTGCTGCATGATGAAAGCTGAAGAGGAAGAAATTGCAGCTCATGGGGGAGTTGCTGTTGTGCTTGTCCCTCTGGAGCTTTAACAGCCAAAAGTGTAAGTCCTACATCTAAAATAAGACCATCAGCTGAAAGCTAACAAGATTTCCAACATTTCTATGCATATATTGTCTATGTCTTCCATCTGCTCTCCACTGTAGCGATGATGTCATGCACTCTAGCTCACGCAATACACACCCATTATAAAATCCGAAGACGGCCTAAAAATCTTTAAAACTAAAACTGTGATGATTTGAAAACCGTACAAGATTTTTAAAAACTGAATACATGCCCAATAGTTTGAGGTCTTCTAACTCCTTAAAAGTTAGAATGGTGTGTCTAGCTCAAAGTATGAGGGACAAGGAGAGGTTGAAGATCGATGAGTTTTGAAGAGGACTTGAAGATTTCCCCATTTAATTCCATTGAAACTAATTAGACTGCGACCAGAGCGCCATCTATTGGCCGATTTGCACTAAATTTTACACAAAGCCTCATCATGCCATACCACACAATGAAGAGTATTTATGTGATAATCAGACAGTATTTTGTAAAGATATGCAAGATTGTCTGTTTTCAACACAATATGCAGGAATTTGTCATTTTACATTTCGGGCAGTTTATGGACTATCAAAATTCTTTTGATAACTTTTTGTTGGGAGGGTCCACAGATGCTGTGTGCCAAATTTCGTGCAAATCGGTGAAATCGCCTGGGAGGAGTTCGAAAAAGTAGGTTTTTCATTGTTTGCAATTTTGCGAATGGAAAGTTGGGGGGGGCGTGAAAGGGCGTGGCCTACACCAAACAATTCAGCTGAATTCAGGGAACACACAGGGATGAGGATTAATAATGTGCAACATATTAAGTGGGAGTTATTAGCAAAAAAGGCTTTTTGTTGAAAATAGCGCCACCTGCCGGGGATTTTTGGTGTGTGAGTCACAGGGGCCATTCTATAGCACCTCTATGAATTTCATTTCCATAAGTGTTATGGTGTGGGCACAGGGCCAAATATAAAATTAAACTGGCACCACAGCACCATCTAATGTCGAAATGGTAAACCCTTCATAAGCTCTCCTCAGGAGGGCACTGACAATAATTATACAAAGTTTCGTGTCAATCCGATGAACAGATGTGGAGATATAAAATAGTTCAATTTAAAGAGCGCCACCTTGTGGTTAGCGCCCGAAATTTTGCGCAGGGGCTCAGGGGCTCATGGGGAAGAAGTATCCTGAGTTTCATTTCATTAGACCTGACCACTGTGGAAATATCCAACACTTGTACGTTGTATAGGTAAAATTCACAGCGCTTTACATCGCCGTCAGGCCGCGCTTTCTTTTGGCACTACATTTTCTCAACCGCAGAACCCCCGTATCCCTACGCATGAGCGCTAATGCAGAAGGATACGGAGAGTTAAGTTTCATTTTTATCGAAAGTAAACCTATCGTCCAGCAGCTGGGCCTCGTGCTGTATTCCGCCGCTCGCAGATCAGCTGTTGCCCAGTTACGCTAGTGCGTAGGGATACGGGGGTTCTGCGGTTGAGAAAATGTAGTGCCAAAAGAAAGCGCGGCCTGACGGCGATGTAAAGCGCTGTGAATTTTACCTATACAACGTACACTTGAACTGATGTAAAAAATTTTAGGTGAGCCTTGTTTTTGGTGGTTAATTTAGCTTTTTTTGCTGGACCCCGTTCACTGCAGTACAAAGCTGAGCCTCTGGGCTGGAGCAGCTCTCTACTTCTCCAAACTGAGGCTGCGCTGATCGGGGATTACAGTAGGAAACAGATCGACTATAGATATGTACTTTATATGACCCCACTTCAAAAAAACGAACTATCCCTTCAAAGATTGTGGATCAACATTTGTTTACGAGAGACAAAGAAACAATGGAGGTGCACACATCACACATCATGTGCTTACTGATATCACATGTGGGTGTGATATGCTCCAGGCTGAAGGAGTCTGTGTAAGTGTCACGTGACACCAAGTTAGAGGAGATGGTTGGTTGTGTGCAAAGACCCTGAGTCTGTGTGAAGCATAAATCAACTTATATTCCAGTGGGGTAGTGCACAAAGCAAATAATACCGTTACCGAGGTGATAAAAGCACCAAATTTTACATGAAGCTTCTTTAGGACCTCCTGAATGATTTCAGCCTAGGAGCCCAGCTGAAATATTGAAATTAAGTGTCAAATCACTTACAAAAAAATATCCAAGAAAAACGTTTTTTTTTTGTTTTTTTTTTGAGTAAATTGTTCATGGTAATGGCCTATTAAGACCACTGAATAAGCTTCCTTTTGTTAATTTGTGCTCAGGCCAATAGATCTTCCAAATTAGAAGTGTAAAATAGAGTACCAAGACATCTTAGACCCCAAAAAACCTCAAAAGCCCTGTATAATACAGGCTGAATTATTAAAAAAAAAAAATAAAAGGCAGCAAAAATTGCTTAAATGTTAAGAGATCTTGGTTTTCTCTTTTATTTTTCAATTCAACTTTAGGTCATTCATATAGCCATCTACTGAGTTCATAGTTTGGCCATTAGTTTTATGTTAGACTGCATCACATCACATTAAATCCTATTTGTGTGTGACAGTACATAGCTAGACGTACTGCTGTTGAATCTGGAGGGGGAAAGCCGATGAAATGATGAAATGCAACGACTGGTTATTCACAAGTGCTTCTTCTGTGAGGGTGGCATAGATCAAGGTGCTCTCCATGAAGTATCAACATTTGATGCCGACAGGAATATCCAACATTTTCAAAATTCAAAATGGCAGTTTAAACCATACTTCATTTTCTCCCAGTTTTGATAAATTTTGAGTCAATTTAGATGTTTTAGAGGACACTGAATCTATAAAAATAAATTGCAGGATATTTATGAACACAATTATCCAAATGATGCAGAATATGTACATTTTTATTCACATAACATTACACTCTGAGGTGACATTGGAGGTAACAAAGGCAAGTACCATATCAAACTATGACTATGGCTAAATAATATAGAGAAAGGAGTAACAAGTTACAGGTAGAACACAAGAGTCCTGGAACAGATTTTAAAACAGAAGTATACCCAAAATTATCAGAGCATAAAACTAGAAAACTTTCATCAAGCAATAGCACCTTGTACTTCTGCTACTCTGCACTATATAACCATATATTCATCATCAACATCATCATCTGCTCTGTCTTCATCTTCTTCTTCGACTACATTTTTGTCGTCTTGCTCTTCTTGCTGTGAGTGTGTGAGCGGGTCCAACATGTACTGTCATAGCCATTGCAGAAGCAGTAGCTGGTACAGGCAAGGCCTGCAGCTGCGCAGCTACACTTTGTTGTTGTACATGGCTTTAACCCAGCTACAGCTGATAATGTCCAACAGGGCAGGAGGAGCAACGGGGCTTGCATCCAGGACAGGCATGATGATTTTCTCTCCTTCCTTCTCACCTTCCTTCTTGTTCCATCCAAACTTGGTGATGTCCACAACTGGTGGATCAGGGCGGTCTGCTGCTTTCCAAAGCAGCATCTGTAGATGGGCACACCATCCATGGAGGTGCACGTTGCGCTCTGTAGGAGGCAGTGTCTTCAGTGCTGGGGGGGTTTCGCACTTTCGGTATAAGTCATATCTGGCGACATTAAGAGATGCAGACTTCCTGCGGCTGTACAGAGCCAGGAATAAAAACCCTCACTGTCTCTGTGATTTGCAAATCAGTCGCTCCCTCCTCTCCAATGAAGTGAAGCAGGTCACCAGGTACTACTCTCATGGCCTTGAGCGCGGACACCTGCCCTTTGCCGACGGGATAGGAGGTGGTGTCACACCCGAGGGAGCATGCATAGCCACCTCTCCATCTGCAGGTGACATGTGATACCCACCCTCCAGCACCAACAGACCATGAGCACAAACACATCAGTGTCATCACTGAGAATGTGGACAGTTTTAGCACCACGCCTGGCTGCTTCGTCATGAGTGAGATTACTGTCAGCTCTGCTGACCATCTCGATGTGATCTCCTATGTTGTGTGTGCAAAGGAGCTCGCCTAGCCTCCACTCGTTTGTCTTGTCCTTCATCACTTTATCGCGGCTAGGTAGGGGGGTTTCAGTGAGAGTTGTACTCTATTGAGCTCTCCCCAGCTCTTCTCTGCCTCTCGTGGTCTTTGGCAGAGACTTGCTCATACCGGTCTAAGATAACAAATGTTTGGGTGATGTAGTGATCAAGCCAGCGCCCTATTCTGGCTGCGAAGTCAGCCACAGTGCCTTACAATGGCCACACCACGTGATAGATTAGCTGCGATGCATCAACGAGTACAACGTCTGGTGGGTGGAGATTGGGAACAAGGATTTCAAGACGCTGAACAATCACAGACTTGTTACTGTTTCTGAGGCATCCATACTCACCGATGATGGATGCAGGGACCGGGCCGAGCTCGTAGATAAAGAGGGTAGAGAGCTCCATTCTTCTCTTGTTCCCTACCACCAGCAGCCGAAGCAAACAACGCCTCAAGGTAACATATGATCTTTCCATTGACTTCACTCCTTTTGTCTTGAATTTCATTGTCACCACCTTATTTGAGATGGGTGCATGAAATCCCCCAGTAAGCGATGAAGAGAACAATGTGCTCTTGTCTTGCCTGATCTTCAATGCATCTTGCACATTCACATGATATGTTAGAGGGTAGTAGTCTCTGTGGTGAGTGGGTGAGAGATTTCCCATAGCCCTCTCAGGATTTTAGCTCAGTCCTCTGCGTCCAACTCCCGTCGTCCTTTACCCTCATCTTTGCTTCTGTTGTGCTTCATTGTCTTTTCCAAAGCTTCAGCATCGTCATACATCTCATCCAATGACTTGGAGAGATGGGAGCCAATGCCGAAAGGTTTGATCCACACTGTGACCTGTTCAGAGTTGGTGGAGATGCCCTTCATGCCTTTCACTCCCTTCCCTTGCTTGATGCATGTCTGCTCCCCAAACATATCTCCACTCACTGCAGCTGCACCATCTGAGTGGCAGCACACATGGCTTCCGGCGAGGAGGTCATCCTTGGCAGTAGCAGGAAGGTGCTGCATGTCGCGCAGATGCCATGTGATCCATCTTGAGTAGTTGTGATGACCAGTGGCAAAGAAATAGGGCAGCATCTCTTCAAGGCATGTTGTTGTTGCAGTAGCCAGTCACCCTCTCTTTCTGCTCGCCAGAACTTGTGCGCTATTAGGTTTGGGGTGATGAAGCAAAGTAGTGCCTCCGTGTACTGCACGAGGACCTAACCTACAGTAACAATGGAAGCTAGCAGCGTCATCGGACGGGCCCAGCCCGACCTGTTTGAGCCATCAGAGCCAGAAACTGACACTGAGTCAAACACTGATAGTGCTCAGCCTCGCTCCTAACAGTCCATGTTTTACATTACACACAAAAGTAACACCCCAGTCTACATACAATTCCTTGTCATTGCTATATTGGTGCACAAAAAATATTACCTGTGGATTATCATTGTGCTGTCAGATGGACTCCGCTCAGGGAATGAGGCCAAATCATGTCATGATTAAATGCAGTAACATTTGCTAACATTATATGGGCATGACATGATGCACGATGTGAAATCACTTTCATGACTTGCACCTTCAGCAAAATGCAGCTAATTGCCAAAATGTACAATATTTATAATATACATAAGCACACACTTACACTTAGAGCTTAGATCTGGCCCAAAATAATCAAGCCCGACCCGAGCCCAGCCGAGCCCGTGCACGTTGTGTCCGAGCCAGCCCGGCCCGACACATTAACTGTAATTATGAGCCCGAGCCCAATTTAAACCCGACATTTTTTTAATACGTGGGCTGTTATAACGGACGTTCAAGCTCCATGTTGCACTTACACTACACAATCAGTGATGCCGGTAACGCGTTACTCTAATCAGACCACTTTTTTCAGTGAAGAGTAATCTAAGGCAGTAATATTTCCAAAACATTAATCAGATTCAAATCACTGTGCGTTACTATTATTTTTGATATTTTCCTTAGTAAAAATATATATTGAGAGCATGAGCTGTCGGCAGGACGGGAGGATGCAAGCCGAGGACGGAGAGGGTCGGTTCGGCCCCACTGACCAGCGTCAACGGACTCTTCAGATATCCAGACTTTACCTGGTGACAGTTGTTGTAACTATCGGGGGTAAAGTGGACACTGCAGAGACGGGTGTTGGTGGTGATTTTTAACTCTCCAGAGTAGCTCCTGATGACAAAATCGATCCACCGGCGCTGTTACCCTGCACACTGTGGCATCCAGGAAAGATGCAGGAGCGATGTGGAGGAGACATGACTGTTTAGCTGACTGGTTGACTGGTTAGCTAACTGCAAACGATTCTAAGAGATGCTATCCAAGATTTGGGGCAAGTGGAAAAACCTCCGAAGCTAATGCGCTGAATGTATTTATATGGCTTCCGCAGCAGGGCCGGGTTCATGCAAATCATGGCCGTGTTACGTAACGTGGCCATGATTTCTGACCCGCCCATTAAATCCTGAACACAGAAATCGTGAAACACAGTTTGTGAGCCTAGCTCCAAAATTAAATTCTAAATGGTTGAATGGCTTTTTACATGTTTTAAGGAAATACATTTATGACCTTTTTAATGTGTTTAGAAGAAAATGGCTGAATTTGCTTTACACAGACTTTAACTGTTGATGTATTATTTACTCTGGATTAAGTCTTTGGATTTTACTCAACAGAACTCCTACCATATTTTAGAGACGGTTTAGAAGTAGGCTATAGAGATATTAGGCTATATATATATATATTAAAAAAATAATTAAATATGCACTATATACACACTGTAATCACTGTTATCTGCTTCTATTTGATCAACTTACTTGCACTGAGATGATATGATCCAAATATAAAAAGCTCTGTTTTGTCCATCTTTCCATCCAGACAGTATTCTGCCCGATGCAGTTACCACGGTGACAGTCACACAAAATTGAGCAGCCAAAAAACGCAAGCGGAACTGAAGCAATTTGAAGAAATATTACGTCTCAACATTCACACCGATGACATTGTGCTCTATTGATTCCGAAATGCAGGTCAAATGTATTAAGCATATAAATAACCTCAGAATCGACTCAAAATATGGCAATTTTTGGTTTAAACTGTCATTTTGAATTTTGAAAATGTCAGCAATGGATTCAGCATCCATAACCCCCAAAACCACTCCAATATTGTCCAAATCGGCCAAGCAGTTGCTGAAATATTGCCGATATAGGCAATCAATGCTAATTAATGCTAATAATGCTAATTATGCAAATTGCCCAACATATGCAAGTTAGCAACCAGCAGTTTCTTAATACTGGGGACCCACACTGTACATTTCTAACATAAAACTTTGGTGTACTCAACATTTCCGGGTTCACAATGGGGCTCTATGGGCTGGCAAATAGACTATAGACTGCTCATCTCTTTGCAAATGCACCTGTGATGACTCATAATTATCAATTGCAGGGCCAATAAAGATTATACTTTTTCAATACTTGTCATGTATTGAAGCTTTAGTTATGTAAAAGTTCATACACATAAATACAACTATAAAATGTTAACTTTGGGATTCATTTGAACACTTTATCTTGTGCAGGAACTTGAAAATCACTGTGTTTTAAGCATATTTCATTGATAACGATATACTGCTAATATGAAGTTTTTTTTCTGAGGGCTCCTAAGCCAAAATTACACTATAGACCCTAAGGAAACACCATGCAAAATGTGGTGCTTTTATCACCTCTGTAACGATATTTTCACTATGCCACCGGACTATCTCCCCCTTTCTGTCTGCTCTGGATCTTTTGCAGGTTTTGACAAAGGTCCAGTTTGGGTAGCCACAGGTTTTAAGTGCTCCCTCATGTGATATATTCCTTCTCCTTTCCCTCTGATTTAGTGGGCATGGTCTCAGCACGTTGGTTTAGGGTTCTGATGACCCCCAGTTTGTGCTCCAGTGAGTGATGAGAGTTGAACACCAAGTACTGATCCGTGTGTGTAGGTTTTCTGTACTACTTAATTTTGAGGCTTCTGTCTTCTTCAATGTGTACTGCATAGTCCAAGAAGGGCAGACTGTCTCCTCTGACATCTTCCTGTGTGAACTTGATGTTATTGTCCACAGCATTTATATGTTCTGTGAAGACTTCCAGTTCCCTTGCTCTGATTTTGAACCAGCTGTCCCCATACCTGAACCAGTGGCTAGGAGCAGTTCCTGTGAAGGTAATCAAGGCTCTGCTCTCACCTTATTCGATGTAGAGGACGGCCACTATTGGGGACACCGGTGAGCCCATGGCGCAGCCGTGCTTCTGTCTGTAGAAACCTTCACTGTACTGGCAGTAGGTGGTAAGCCTGCCAACTCCCCTCCAGTTTGTTAGAACTGAGCCTGCAATACAGCACTTAGATTCACCTGGATGACTGTGAACCTTCATCAATATAATTGCTGATGAATTCGAAATTGTAGTTATGAAAGTTAAATTGCGCAACTTAAAGGAAATGTTTATGCTTTAGTTTAAGGTTGTATATACCTTTTTTTTAAAAAGGTTATTTTAATATTTATTTTGTTTTGTTTTTGCACTTTACAACCGAGATCAATGTAATATAGTACTTAAGTGTACTAAATTGTGTACTCTGCTGTCCTGACACTGGTCGGGAGTTCATTTCAACACTGAGGCACCAGACCTGTAACTTCCCCACTGAGCAAGCAACGTCTATGGACGCCCAAGAAAAGTTGATATCACGTCGGTCGGTCCAGGCCATGATCTGGACGTCCATATCACAGCCAGAATTTGTTGGTAAATGACACTGCGATTATACTCCAGTCTGACCTGGTTCTGGACGTCTATAGACAGCAAAACCGAGTTGCAAATAGACATTCTGCTACATCAATATCTTGACGTCCATATCACAGTCAGAATTAGTTGATGAAATTGTCCTGTCAGCTGTTGCATCAGCATATGATAAGATCATAAAAGATTCCAAAACGTTTAAATTGTATTATGATTACTTTTGTAAGACTGAATAACAAAATGTACGTATTTCATGTGATTGTGATCAGAAGCTGTAGTTTTATGTAATTTGCAACTTGTTCCCATGTAAATAAATATAATAGTGACAAACACAAACACACACACATACACACACACACACACATACACATACACACATGCGTTCTGGGTAAATTATAAAGCAGAAAAGGGGGTTTCTTCATGAGTAAACCAATGGGACAATCAGTGAGTGTATGTGCTGATGGTCTCTTTTAACCCTCCTCCTCCTGTAATCATGTGACATTATAAACATAGGAACAGGCTTTACTTGTCTTATGTGTTAATGGGCCAAGGTTGGCCCGGGTGAGAATATATGATGTCCCTCTCAGGTGAATATGTCTTATACAGTTTGACCTCAACAACATGCTGAAAAAAAAGGACAACCAAAAAATGCATATAATCAAATAAAGGAGGGGCATAACCATGAAGACATTTGCTCTTTCCCAACAGTATAAGTCATTTCTTTGATTCTTTTATTTAAACCACTAGAGTATAAATGTCTAAATATGAGTATATACTTGGTCAAAAAACCTAATTTTCCAGTAACAATCAACTCAAAGGATAATTGGGTGTCTCCCTGTCTTCCTGGCAGTCACACTTTCTCAGAGTGAAATGTAAAGAAATATTATCACACATTTGATTACAAACCAGCTGCCAAACAGGTTTTTTTTTCTAGCTCTGGAGCCAAAAAATGCTTAGTTTCCTAAAGTGGCTTAATTGATAGCCAAGAGTGATCATGGGGGGTATAAGTAGTGTGTGTGTGTGTGTGTGTGTGTGTGTGTGTGTGTGTGTGAGAATGTGTTCATAAGAGTGGGGGATGCCATTCTGTTGTCCTTTGTTTCAGCTATAATATAACTGCTTGTTGTGTCTAAAATCATCTGCCATGGGAGATCCATATAATTTTGTTGGGGTGGCTGTGGCTCAGTGGGTAGAGCTGGTTGACTAGTGTGCGGAAGGTCGTTGGTTCAAATCCCAGCTCCTCTGGGGCAAAACTGAGCTACATGTGGAAGTATCCTTGAGCAAGATACTGAACCCCAAAATTGCCCCCCAAAATGACGTCTTTTGGATGTTCAATAATTATGTCTTAACAATGTCTTTTAATGACGTCCATATAACATCCAAAACAAGACGTCTAGAAAAGATGTAATAAAAACTTTCATTCTGGCTCCTCTGAGGATGTCTTCTGGATGTTCAATAATTATGTCTTGACAACGTCTTTTAATGACGTCTATATAACATCCAAAATAAAAAGTCTATCCAACGTCCAGAAAAGACGTGATAAAAACTTTCATTCTGGCTTCTCTAAGGACGTCTTCTGGATGTTCAATAATTATGTCTTGACAACGTCTTTTAATGACGTCTATATAACATCTAAAATAAAATGTCTATCCAACGTCCAGAAAAGACATAATAAAAACTTTCATTCTGGCTTCTCTAAGGACGTCTTCTGGATGTTCAATAATTATGTCTTGACAACGTCTGTTAATGACGTCTATATAACATCCAAAATAAAATGTCTATTCAACGTCCAGAAAAGACGTAATAAAAACTTTCATTCTGGTTTCTCTGAGGACGTCTTCTGGATGTTCAATAATTATGTCTTGACAACGTCTGTTAATGACGTCTATATAACATCCAAAATAAAATGTCTATCCAACGTCCAGAAAAGACGTAATAAAAACTTTCATTCTGGTTTCTCTAAGGATGTCTTCTGGATGTTCAATAATTATGTCTTGACAACGTCTTTTAATGACGTCTGTATAACATCCAAAATAAAATGTCTATCCAACGTCCAGAAAAGAAGTAATAAAAACTTTCATTCTGGCTAATCTGAGGACGTCCTCTGGATGTACAGAGAACACGTCTTTTTGACGTATTTTGGACCACATTTTGCTCATTGGGTCACTGGGCAACCTTTGTTTGCTCTCAGTGATGGCAGTACCAGCCAGCCAGCTGATGTAGTGCTCCCACTGGGGACCTGGTCTGACCAGTGTTTGGATGTAGATAGGTGCAGGCAGGGCCGTAACCAGGATTTTTGAAATACCGAGGTCAACATTCGGCAGACATGTCCTTTCATTTTTTAGCCTAGGCTACATTTACAGAAGGTTACAGGTTAGCATCTCTATTAGCTATCTGTTGCATCTGTAGGCTAGTTCACTATTTTTCTCATTTTCTTAACTTATTATAATTCTCACCTTTCCTCCTCTTTGCCTGATCATCCTCTACCTTTCTTGCTGCAACAAATGATAACTTGGATTGATGCAGCCTCTTACCACTACGTTGCATCTTTGCTCTGATTCATTCAATTGCCGTTCTAAAAATAGACCTGCAGTCATGTCGCAACCGTGTTTACTTTTGGTTTTGATGAATGTTTTAATGAAACGAAACTTAAGAAAAAAAAACCCAGGACATTACCTTGGTGTCCTCAGTGGTGGCTACGGCCCTGGTTGACGGCCAGTATTGTCTTGAATTGGATGCAGGCTGCAATAGGAAGTCTGTGGAGGTCATAGAGGAGGGGGTCACATGGGTGAATTTGGGTAGATTGAAAACAGGGCGCGCTGCAGCGTTCTGGATATTCTGCAACAGTTTTGTCCAACAGCCTTGGAGTTCACAACGAAAAATCATCACGACGATCAGCCTTCCTGACAGAGACTTAAGTGAACTTTCCCCCAAACAACATAATCCCTCTCCGGGAGTGAGAGAGTCAGACAGGACCCGCTGTTTACTGATGGTGATTATGTAATTATGATACAAACAAAGTGTAGAATTGGCAAGCCGTCGCTGCAGAGATAATGCAGAGTCTCTGTGTGAAACGGGCTACTGATGATTGAATCCCCTTTTTCAGTAGGTTGATATATATGGTTGTTTAAAGACCAAAATATTTTGGGATTAAGACCAATTTTTTGCTCTGTTGTTGAGTCCTAGTTGTCTGACCTTGGCACAGAGGTTTCATTTATATTTGTAAACAATTTATCAAAATGCTTAGACAGTTGTCCTAGATGATGGCTGTACATCTTTCCATTGTAGCAGAAGCGAAAGAAAGAAAACTTCTTAATTGGCCAGGGCTGCATGTCATACAGCTTTATGGCAATAGTGCACTAAACAAATAGGCATTCATCACTGCCAAACGAAGCCCAGATACCACACATTTCACTGATTAGGATGGATATCTAAACGAGATAAAAATAAATTAAAGCTGCAAGCAGCAATGAACGGGCCCTCACAATCCACGCGTGTCGGGGCATGCTGCGGCCAATTTTGTTCATGCAACACCATCCATTGAGGAAGCCCTTCATTTATAACTTGGTGGCCTGCTCCTGCTGGTATTAAACAATGTACGCTGATGTCAGAAGAACTTCCTGCAATCTACATGAAGAACAAACAATGAGAGGACCACCGTGTTACCCTACAGACTCTTAAACATAGGTTTGTATCCATTAGCAAGGCAGCAAGTCAAAAGTGAAGATATTTCAGCTGTTTTTTTTTTTTTCATTTAGCTGTAAAAGTGCCAACTATTGGCCAATTGGCATAAAATTTTGCACAAACCCTCATTGGGCAATGGAACACAATTAGCAAAAGTGTTGTGGTAATGGACCTGTATTTGGTCAAGATATGAAAGACTGTACGTTTTAAACACAATGTACCAGAATTTGTTGTTCTATATTTTGAGCGTGTTTTGGACTATCAAAATTCTTTTAATAACTTTTTGTCACGAGGGTCCACAGATGCTTCATGCAAAGTTTGGTGCAAATTGGTCAAATCGCCTAGGAGGTGTTCAAAAATTAAGTTTTTCATTTGTCACAATTGTGCGAATGGAAAGTTACCGCGAAAGTGGCCGTGGCCTACACCAAACAATTCAGCTGAATTGAGGGAACATGTAGATATCAGGTATGCTATGTCAGCTATGTGCGGCATATTATGTGGGAGTTATGGGCCAACAACTGTTTAACGTGGAAAATAGTGCCACCTGCTGGTCATTTTTGGCGTGAGTCACAGGGGCCATTTCTATAGCACCCCTATGAATTTCATTTCCATAAGTGTTATGGTGTGGGCACAGTGGCAAATATAAAATTAAACTGGCACCAGAGCACCACCCAGTGGTGAATCGGTAAACCCTTCGTCAGCTGTCCTCAGGAGGGCACTGACAATAATTGTACTAAGTTTCGTGTTAATCCGATAAACCGAGGAGGAGATATAAAATACTTCAATTTAAAGAGAGCCACCTTGTGGTCATTGCCTGGAATTTTGCACAGAGCCTCAGGGGCTCTTGTGGAAGTAGCATCCTGAGTTCCATGTCATTCGGACACACCAATGTGGAGACATGCAACACTTCCTGTTTTGAATGAAATCTGCAGGAAGTTGTTATTTAATAACTTGGGTATTCTTTGGACTATCGAACAACTTTTTGTCAGGAGGGTCTGTGTGCAAAGTTTGATGCCAATTGGTGAAATTGCCTAGGAGGAGTTCGAAAAAGTAGGTTTGCGACATTTCGTGAACTAGCATGAAAAAACAGCAGGCGGAAATGGCCGTGGCCTATATCACGAGATTCATCAAATCTCAGTGAACGCATGGATATAAGGTTTTTGAATGTGCAACAAAGTATATGCGAGTCATCAGCCAAAACGTACTTTCCTTGATTATAGTGCCACCTAGTGGTGGAAATTCAGTACGACAATAGATTATAACATTTTCCGTCAGGTGTGACTTATATTCCAAGTTTGGTGAGTTTTGGGGTATGTTCAGGCAGTGAAAAATGCGATCATTTGGGACAAAGAATAAAAATTAAAAGAATCATTCAAAAAACATGATTTCGTTACCTGCTCGGGCCCTAATTAAAGATGCAAGCAGCGATGAACGGGCCCTGGCAGTCCATGCGTGTTGGGGTGTGCCGCGTAGATGTATTCAGGGAAAGACCCTCTACATCTTTGAGCAATTTGGAGTAGATTGTATGTAGAAGTTATAATGAGTTCATGGTTTTGTGGCGAAGCATCAAAATGGAGCGCACCATAAGATGTGACATAGGTGAAAGCTTTTGATAAGTTTTGTCCACAGATGCTATTTGCAAAGTTTGTGGCAAATCAGTGAAATGGCCTAGGAGGAGTTGGAAAAAGTAAGTTTATCATTTTTTCACAGAGCCTCAGGGGCTCACAGGGAAGTAGTCACCTGAGTTTCATGTCATTCGGACTGACCAAGGTGGAGATATGCAACACTTTGTGTTTTGAGCAAAATGTACAGGAAGTTGTTATTTCATAACTTCAGTATTGTTTGGAATATCAAAATTCTTTTAATAACTTTTTGTCGGGAGAGTCCAAAGATGCTGTGTACAAAGTTTTGTGTAAATTGGTGAAATCGCCTGGGAGGAGTTCGGAAAAGAAGGTTTGCGACATTTGGCGAATCTGCGGAAAAAAATAGTAGGCGGATACCACGAGATAACGCGTGGATATAAGGTTTTTGAATGTGCAACAAAGAATATGGGGGTTATAAGCCAAAATGCACTTTCCTTGATTATAGTGCCACCTAGTGGTGGACATTGAGGACGACAACAGATTGTGAAGTCTGAAGCCTATAGAAAGTATTCACCCCCTTGGATGTTATCCCCTTTTATTGCTTTTATATAAATGGAATCAGGGTCAGTATACAAAAAATATACAAAACAAAGAATTTACAAAATTTTTTAATTTCAATAGATGAAAAAAGTATGATCTGCTATGGTCATTACATCTAAACAATGCTATTGACCCTTTACTATTGAAAGAGGAGCCCGCCAAGGGTGTCCAGTCTCTGCGCTGCTGTTCACATTATCTCTGGAACCCTTAGCACAAAAAATTTGAAACTCAGATGAGGTAAAGCCAAAAGCAGTGAGTAGAACTTATCATAAGACCTCTCTGTATGCGGACGATTTATTATTATTTCTTAATGACGTGCCTTTTTCCCTCCTGGCCGCATTGAAGATCCTCCATAATTTTAGTCTAATATCTGGACCTAAGATAAATCTGAACAAGTCCTCTCTGCTCTGGGGATTCCAGTAGTTACACATTCTAAGTATCTTGGAATCGACATATATCATTCTCTAAAATATATCAAAAATAGTCTCTAAAAATTATAAATGTCTAAAGAAATCAATATCTGATGAATTAAATAGATGGTCTGCATTATCAATTCCTCTCTCTACACGTATATCAGTGGTTAAGTCCTATATACTTCCCAAGGTTAATTTCTATGCAAATATGCTACATTTACCCCCACCAGCTGGAATTTGGGAGAAGATACAGGGGCTGGCATTTAAATTCATATGGCAAAATCAGCACCCAAGAATTAGTAGGTCTACGCTTCACAAGAGTCGGTCCTCAGGAGGGCTCTCAGTACCTAATTTTGAAATGTATTTTCTATCCTTTGTGCTGAGATCTGTATCAAGGTGGTTTGACAAAAATTCAGACATACCTTGGGTTTACATAGAGAATCACATTGTATCCCCATATACGCTTAAAGATGTTCTATTCTCGGGCTTCTCCCCAAAATTCTGTCAGAACAAATTTGGATCAATTATTACAAACTCAATTCTAGTTTGGAATAACATAGCCAAATCAGTTAAATAGGATATAAAGTGGCACTTAGATACCCCAATTTATTACTTATAGGTGGTAAACCAATCATTTTCTCCTCCTGGCAAAATCAGGGAGTTCATAGTTTGTCGAATATGTATAATGAAGATTGTCTTAGATCATTTCATGAACTTAGACAAATCTATAATTCGCCTGGCACCTCTTTCTTTTTCTATCTACAGTCGCGCACTGCAATGCGTACATACGGTGTCCCATGGAATCAAACCCTATCAATTCATCGCCTAATGCATCTCCTGAACACTTCAAAAGCTAAAAAAGGTTTTGTGTCTCGAATATATAATGAGCTACAAGGAAGACTATCTGGACCCACAGGCAATGTTCTTGTCTAGAATATAGATACTAAAGATTTTGGGCTCAGTATCAACTGGCAGAGAGTGTGGAGTAATATTCCACTAACATCCCGTAACTATAATCATCAGTTAATTCACTATAAGCTAATACAAAGATACTATTTATTCCCAAGACGATGCTGCCAGATCCGTATCATTCAGAGCCCACTATGTCAGTTATGTCCTCACAAAGTGTTGGGCACATACATGCACATAATGTGGGAATGCCCTGGGGTCTATTCCTTCTGGCTCAGCATTTCGAACATTCTCTCTTGTTTAATTCAGACAGACATACCTTGTCTACCACATATATTGCTTTTAAATTATGATACTTTTCTGAATTTAACATTTCACAAGAAGAGAGTACTGTTCGCAGGTCTAACTGCAGCAAAGAAAATGTTGATAAAAAGATGGAAACCACCACATGTTCTAAATGTGTATCTGTGGAAATTGTCATTTTAGGAAGTCCTGCCATTAGAAATCTCCAGTGCTCGTGCTCTAAAGGCAAAGACAGAAGCGATACAGAATCTGGAATCAGCATCTGAGAGAGTCAAAGCGTTGTTCTGAGGCTATACTCTATCTCTCTATAAAAGCAAGGAATCTCTGTCTGTCTGTCTATCTGTCTGTCTGTGCTTGCCTCAAATAATTCTGCAGATCAGGATCGGACTGACCTGAGAGTTTCAACATGGCTGCTGCGTGGTTCAAGGGTGTGCAACGTCGCATTTGTTTGGACTGCGATGATACCGTGAAAAAAATTATTTCAGAAATGCTTTAACTTATTCCGCTAGCATTGCTAACCATAGCCACCACAGTCACGTTCGTACCAGAGCCAATCACTGCATACCATAACCACGCGCGCACCAGAGCCAATCACTGCAGAGCCCACCGCCCACCCCAACTTAAGAAACAAGCGGATTTATACCTGCAGTGGCGCGAACTGGACCGGGATTTTGCCGGCAGTTCGGTCCCGTTCTGTTCTGTGCATCTAAACTGACTGTTGTGGATTAATGAGACTAAATGGGTCCGGACCGAGTCTGTTCGGGTCTGAGGAGATCCGGAGACGCGCAGACAACAAAGTGGAATCGGAATCTGTGGATGATCGTGTGTAGCTAGCTGCTAGCCCACCCACACAGCCCACCTCCCGAGTCGACGGACCGGACGCACCGGCACGTCCAAACCCTGGACTTAGGGTAAATAATGTCCACCACACTTTTTCACGAACATTGTCGTCACGTTTGCTTTGTGTCTGGTGCAGGAAGAAATGGTAAAAACGGGCTTTTGTCATGAAAGTGTCCAAGCCGCAAGTTTGGTTGTTGAGGAACTGGGGAAGTTGTGTGAGGGACGCCGGCGGTGATACAGACAGTGACAGATATGGCGAGTTTTGAGAGTTGAGAGATTTGTGTTTGGTGTAGTGTGTAGTGTAGTCGTTTTTTGTGTTGTGAGTCAAAACAAGGAGGAGACTGCTGAATGTGGAACAGGCAGGAATGAGCTGAGCCTGAGGCATTGCCTGCATTTAAATGTAAATAGTTACACATAACTTTGTATATTTCAAAAACGTATGCACACATTTAGCAAGCAACAATTTATATTTGCATTATAACTAATGCAAATGGTTCATTAAACATATTTGTGGTTTTCACAGTAAAAAATCGTACTTTTTCCTACTCTGATTTTATGTTATTTTGTGATTTTAGGTCCAAAGTGTTAATATAATATGTCAAAAAGGAAAAAATAACGGTACAGTCACACATGTGAGGTTGTGCTGAAAATAATGACACCAAACAAGGCAAGGTAAATAGTTTTTAAGGTAAAATATAATGATATAATCAAAAAGTTGTCAAAAACAGTCAATTATATCCCTGACATCCCACCTTCAAACACAACCTCATTTGGCCATCCATGAAAAAGCTACTTAACCTCCCACTTTTCTATAGGAATACATGCTTCCTACGGGCAATGCACTAGTACTTTATGAAGAGGAAAGGGAGAAGAGAGGAGGAAAGAAGAGGGGGAAGAAGGGAAGAGATAAGGGGGGGGGGGGGAGAGGAGAGAAGGAGGGGAAGGGGGGAAAGGAAAAGAAAACATATAAACAAACAAAAAAACCTTCATGAATGTGTCTATGTACTGCTGATGTTGTGTGTTTTGTTTTGTTTGTCTATTTATCATTTCTTGTAACCGCCCATAACCAATGTCACCCCCCGAGATAAGGGTGCGGGTAATGGGTCTGGATGAATGGAGATGTAATGAAATAAAATGAAATAAAAAATTGATCACAAAAAAAAAAAAAAAGTATGATTGAGTGATTGCACAAGTATTCAAGTCACTATTTAGTAGATGCACCTTTGGCCTCAATCACAGCACTGAGTCTGTGTGGAAAGGTCTCAGTCAGGCCTGCACATCTGGACACTGCAATTCAACTCCAATCTTATTTGCATAACTGCTCAAGCTCTGTCCTGTTGCACAAGGATTGGGCGTGAACAGCCCTTTTTAAATCCAGTTGCAAATTCTCTATTGGATTGAGGTCTGGGCTTTGACACAAACACTCCAGAACATTCACTTTGTTGTCTTTAAAGCATTTCTGTAGCTTTCACTGTATTCTTTGGGTCATTGTCTTGCTAAATCTAATCTCAAGTCATAGTTCTATTGCAGACTGAAACAGGTTGTCCTCCAGGATTTTCTTATATTCTGCTGAATTCATTTTACCCTCTAACTTTACAAGCCCTCCAGGGTCTGCTGCTGAAAAGCATCCCATTAGCAGAATTAGAATTCCCTAAAACCCACTCATTTTCAAACTCTTTTCACTCCTTCATACATTCACATAGAAACGCCATTCAAAAATTGAAATGTTCAAAAGGATTAGGAATTCCTCAAGCCAGTTTTCTTTCTCAACTTTTTCATATCATTTGTACTTTTAGCACATACACTACTCAAAATGTCATAATTTTTCAGACTTTTTCAGATTTTTACATTGGTGTGTATGGGGCAGAATGTTGACAGCGAGAGTTGAGGAGTGCTGTCAAATTAAAAAAAAAAAACTTGTCGTCAACTTACTCCCATTCCCACAGTGTTCACCCTAGCAGCAAAATAATTACATTAGCTTGTAGGAAAATGTGTGCTAGTTGCAACCATGTGCCCCTCAGACCAACACTCTTGGATTGGTGGGCTTTTAAATGACAGGAGAGCTGACCAACTGCTGCATTAAGGTCAAGCACATCCACTTTTCTGAACTGCTCCCCTAGACACATTTTAGACAATAACACAAAAAAAATTTCACTGTGTGCTCAGTCGACTCTCATAGACACATTACATATTGCATATACATATTATTATTTAAGTGATAACAGTTAGTGTCTGTTTTAGTTTGGCCCTAGCTTTTCAACAAACCCTTAAAAATGTTTATATTTTTTCTAGGGCTGTCAAAGTTAACGCGTTAATCGCGCGTTAAAGCAACATTCTTTTAACGCCGTTAATTTTTTTAACACTCGGCATTAAAAAAAAAAGAAACATGCATTGTCTGATTTACGGCCGTCAGAGGCACCTGTAGTCTTGATCCAGACGGTGGCAGAAGAATAAGAAAGGGAATCAGAAGAAGAAGAAGCAGGATTGGTGTTCGGGAAAAACAAAGTAGACTGAAAAGCGAAAGTGAAAGGAAATGGAGAAAGGACTTATGAACGGCAAATTCACTTTCAAAACACTGCCAGATGGTTCTGTCGATAGGACAAAAGTTATCCGCATGTACTGTCGAATACTAAGTATTAAGAACATGAAAAAAATACATTTGCGAATCATTTGCGATTAATCGCGAGTTAACTATGGACAAAATGCGATTAATCGCGATTATAAAATTAATCGTTTGACAGCCCAAATTTTTTCCCTATACATTTTTCACAAGGACTCAACTCCTTCATACTATCAAAACGTTGAGCTTTTTAAGGACATTAAGGCTATGACTTTTGATATTTCCATCTATTATATTTATACATCTATAATATTCAGCGTTTTATACAAAATGTGTATGCTTCGGCATACGTTCAGCTAAACTTAATTCACAAGGATGTAATTGGAGAAATCTTCAATTCGTCTTTATATATTGAGCTCCAACTTTTCAGCAGTTACAAGACTTTAAACTACTCAGCATGAATTTAACTTTTTAAAATCTTTTACAGTTTTGAAATTATAATTAGTGTGAATGCTGCAAGCATTCACACTATTGTTCTTCTGGAATTTATTAGTGTGAATGCTGCAAGCATTCACACTATTGTTCTTCTGGAATTTATTATTATTATTATTAGTGTGAATGCTGACTCAGCATTCACACTATTGTTCTTCTGGAATTTATTGGTTGTGAATGCAGAAGGCATTCACAACATATGTTCTTCGCCTTAAAAAATTCTTTATTTTTATTATTAGTGTGAATGCTGCAAGCATTCACACTATTGTTATTCCGAAGTTTATTAGTGGGCTGTGCTCGCCAGCCCACTATGGACACCTCTATAGCAGAGCTTTAGGTGTCCATAGTGGGCTGTGCGGAGCACAGCCCACTCTTTTTAGTGGGCTGTGCTCGCCAGCCCACTATGGACACCTCTATAGCAGAGCTATAGGTGTCCATAGTGGGCTGTGCTCCGCACAGCCCACTATTGTTATTCCTCGACCCTCTTCTTATTAGTGGGCTGTGCTCGCCAGGACTCATAGTAAATAATAAAAAGAGGCGCGAGCAATAACCATAGTGGGCTGTGCTCGCCAGCCCACTATGGACACCTCTATAGCAGAGCTATAGGTGTCCATAGTGGGTTGTGCAGAGCACAGCACACTATTATTATTGCTCGCGCCTCTTTTTATTATTTATTCTGTCGCTAACTCGCCCCGCACCGTTGAGCGCATACAAACAAATTATATATCAAAACGTGCGGCTCGGGCGGACTCGGGTTGCTATTATTTTTCTCACCAGAATATACATTTTTCGCGACGCGAGTCGCGATAAACTGCGACAAATTTCCCATGAGGAATGAATGGGACGAGGTCAAAAAACTCGCAAATCTGCGATGTTTTTCAAACATCTCCTGCTCGGGCATACGTTCACGTGGAAACACCATTCCAGCTTTAAAATGTAGGCACAAGTCCTGAGTATTTTTGTTGTATTTGAACTTTTTTCCTACGATGTGTAGTTTTTGAACTGTGACCCTTGAATGGCGGTGAGTGATTTTGGAGAAATTCAGGGTTTTCAATGAGTGTGTATGGCGGAATGTTCGTGCAGCACAGTGGAGAGGACCAACTGACAGAGTGAGCGAGATTCAAAAATTCGCTCAGAGATTTTCTCTTTCCGTGACGATCCTGGCCACAAATTAGGCTCAAAAACAGTGATACTTTCCAGAGTTGTAGCCACACTTGTCTTCTTTCTCCCAATGTGTCCACTTTATCGGTAGGATTTACGGTTTTTGAATTATCGACCGCTAACCGACAAGAGTAGCTCTGAAATGCTCCATTTACTCCAATGTAAATCGGGAGAAGGATTTCCAAAACTGCACTCTTTTTTAACTCGCTGCCATTTCCACATTTCTGAAGCTAGGACCACAAAACTTAATGAGTGTGTTCTTTAAGGCCTTTCTGGCTCGATCGTGAAAAAAAATTGTCGATATCATGTATGATTTTGACCAAATAGCACTAGTTTGACGTCCTAGATGTGAGGCAGAAATTGCTCTCAAATCAGCTCCCTCACAGGCCGTTGCTACGGCCCTTGCCAACGGTCACCTAGCAACCAAAAACAGCTGGGCCAAGAGAGAGAGTGACAGACAGACAGACACTAGACACACATCAGACAGACAGACAGACAGACAGACAGACACACAGGAGACACACATCAGACAGACAGAAAGACAGACACTAGACACACATCAGACAGACAGACAGACAGAAAGACAGACAGGAGACACACATCAGACAGACAGACGGACAGACAGACAGAGCGACATGTAGACACACACATAGAGCTGCTTAAGCGTGCTCTCATATGCACACAGACGCACACACACAGTATATTTCCCAGCATTTAAACGACATTAAACGATCATTTTTTCACTCATTCAATGTGCGGCTTGATCGGACTCTGTATGCTCTAATTCAGTTCTCTAGAATATTAATCTTTCGCGTCGTAAGACGCGAACAGCTGCGAGACACTTCCCATAAGGAATGAATGGGATGAGGTCAAAAAACTCGCAAGTCTGCGATGTTTTTCAAACATCTCCTGCTCTGGCATACATTCAGCTAGAAACACCATTCCAGCTTTATGTAGGCACAGGTCTTGAGTAGTTTTGTTGTATTTGAACTTTTTTCCTATGATGTGTAGTTTTTGAACTGTGATCCTTGAACGATGGTGAGTGATTTTGGAGAAATTCTGGGTTTTCAATGATTGTGTAAGGGGGAATGTTCGTGCAGCAGAGTGGAGAGGGCCAACTGACTCCATCACAGTCCGTTGCTACGGCCCCTGCCAACTGTCACCTAGCAACCGAAATCAGCTGGGCAAAGAGAGAGAGTGACAGACATACAGACAGGAGACATACATCAGACAGACAGACAGACAGACAGACAGGAGACACACATCGGACAGACAGACAGACAGGAGACACACATGAGACAGACAGACAGACAGAGAGACATGTACACACACACACACACACACACAGCCATGCTTAAGCTTGCACTCACATACATGCAAACGCACACACAGTATATTTCCCAACATTTAAACTACATTAATGATTATTTTTTCGCTCATTCAATGTGCGGCTCGATCGGACTCGGGTTGCCAATATTCAGCTTTACGAAATATTAATCTTTCGCGACATAAGTCGCGAAAAACTGCGATAAATTTCCCATAAGGAATGAATGGGGCGAGTTCAAAAAACTCGCAAATCTGCGACGTTTTTCAAACATCTCCTACTCTGGCATACGTTCACGTGGAAACACCATTTCAGCTTTAAAATGTAGGCACAAGTCCTGAGTATTTAAGTTGTATTTGAACTTTTTTCCTATGATGTGTAGTTTTTGAACTGTGATCCTTGAATGACAGTGAGTGATTTTGGAAAATTCAGGGTTTTCAATGAGTGTGTATGGCGGAATGTTCATGCAGCAGAGTGGAGAGGGCCAACTGACCGAGTGAGAGAGACTCAAAAATTTGCTCAGAAATGTTCTCTTTCCGTGACGATCCTGGCCACAAATTAGGCTCAAAAACAGTGATATTTTCCAGAGTTGTAGCCACACTTGTCTTCTTTCTCCCAGTGTGTCTACTTTATCGGTAGGATTTACGGTTTTTGAATTATCGACCGCTAACCGACAAGAGTAGCTCTGAAATGCTCCATTTACTCCAATGTAAATCGGGAGAAGGATTTCCAAAACTGCACTCTTTTTTAACTCGCTGCCATTTCCACATTTCTGAAGCTAGGACCACAAAACTTAATGAGTGTGTTCTTTAAGGCCTTTCTGGCTCGATCGTGAAAAAAAATTGTTGATATCATGTAAGATTTTGACCAAATAGCACTAGTTTGACGTCCTAGATGTGAGGCAGAAATTGCTCTCAAATCAGCTCCCTCACAGGCCGTTGCTACGGCCCTTGCCAACGGTCACCTAGCAACCAAAAACAGCTGGGCCAAGAGAGAGAGTGACAGACAGACAGACACTAGACACACATCAGACAGACAGACAGACAGACAGACACACAGGAGACACACATCAGACAGACAGACAGACACACAGGAGACACACATCAGACAGACAGACAGACAGGAGACACACATCAGACAGACAGACGGACAGACAGACAGAGCGACATGTAGACACACACACACAGAGCTGCTTAAGCGTGCTCTCACATGCACACAGACGCACACACACAGTATATTTCCCAGCATTTAAACTACATTAAACGATCATTTTTTCACTCATTCAATGTGCGGCTTGATCGGACTCTGTATGCTATAATTCAGTTCTCTAGAATATTAATCTTTCGCGTCGTAAGACGCGAACAGCTGCGAGACACTTCCCATAAGGAATGAATGGGATGAGGTCAAAAAACTCGCATAGTCTGCGATGTTTTTCAAACATCTCCTGCTCTGGCATACATTCAGCTAGAAACACCATTCCAGCTTTAAAATGTAGGCACAGGTCTTGAGTATTTTTGTTGTATTTGAACTTTTTTCCTATGATGTGTAGTTTTTGAACTGTGATCCTTGAACGATGGTGAGTGATTTTGGAGAAATTCTGGGTTTTCAATGATTGTGTATGGGGGAATGTTCGTGCAGCAGAGTGGAGAGGGCCAACTGACTCCGTCACAGTCCGTTGCTACGGCCCCTGCCAACTGTCACCTAGCAACCGAAATCAGCTGGGCAAAGAGAGAGAGTGACAGACAGACAGACAGACAGACAGGAGACATACATCAGACAGACAGACAGACAGACAGACAGGAGACACACATCGGACAGACAGACAGACAGACAGACAGGAGACACACATGAGACAGACAGACAGACAGAGAGACATGTACACACACACACACACACACACACACACACACACAGCAATGCTTAAGCGTGCACTCACATGCCCACAAACGCACACACAGTATATTTCCCAACATTTAAACTACATTTAATGATTATTTTTTTGCTCATTCAATGTGCGGCTCGATCGGACTCGGGTTGCTATTATTCAGCTTTACGAAATGTTAATTTTTCACGACATAAGTCGCGAAAACTGCGATAAAGTTTCCCATAAGGAATGAATGGGGGGAGGCCAAAAAAGTCGCAAATCTGCAACGTTTTTCAAACATCTCCTGCTCTGGCATACGTTCACGTAGAAACACCATTTCAGCTTTAAAATGTAGGCACAAGTACTGAGTATTTAAATTGTATTTGAACTTTTTTCCTATGATGTGTAGTTTTTGAACTGTGATCCTTGAATGACGGTGAGTGATTTTGGAAAAATTCTGGGTTTTCAATGATTGTGTATGGCGGAATGTTCGTGCAGCAGAGTGGAGAGGGCCAACTGACAGAGTGAGAGAACTTCAAAAATTTGCTCAGACATTTTCTCTTTCCGTGATGATCCTGGCCACAAATTAGGCTCAAAAACAGTGATATTTTCCAGAGTTGTAGCCACACGTGTCTTCTTTCTCCCAATGTGTCTACTTTATCGGTAGGATTTATGGTTTTGGATTGATCTGCCTCTAACCGACAAGAGTAGCTCTCAACTGCTCCATTCACTCCAATGTAAATCGGGAAGAGGATTTGCAAAACTGCGGCCTTTTTTAACTCGCTCCTATTACCACATTTCTGAAACTAGGACCACAAAACTTGATGTGTGTGTTCCTTAAGGCCTTTCCCGCTTGATGGTGAGGAAACTTTGCTGATGCCATGTTTGCTTTTTCTCACGGGGCAAAGCGCACAGCCCACTCTCGCGATTTCCCGGCGGGGAATTGTCTAGTTAGTGGGCTGTGCTCGCCAGCCCACTATGGACACCTCTATAGCAGAGCTATAGGTGTCCATAGTGGGCTGTGCGGAGCACAGCCCACTATTGTTATTGCTCGCGCCTCTTTTATTATTATTTCTTCTACCGTCCTTTTTGGTACTTTTCACGCCCCGCACCGTTGAGCGAATACCAACAAAAAATACATCAAAACGTGCGGCTCGGGCGGACTCGGTATGCTATTATTTTTCTCAGGAAAATATGAATTTTTCGCGACGTAAGTCGCGAAAAACTGCGACAAATTTCCCATAAGGAATGAATGGGACGAGGTCAAAAAACTCGCAAATCTGCGATGTTTTTCAAACATCTCCTGCTCGGGCATACGTTCACGTGGAAACACCATTCCAGCTTTAAAATGTAGGCACAAGTCCTGAGTATTTTTGTTGTATTTGAACTTTTTTCCTACGATGTGTAGTTTTTGAACTGTGACCCTTGAATGGCGGTGAGTGATTTTGGAGAAATTCAGGGTTTTCAATGAGTGTGTATGGCGGAATGTTCGTGCAGCAGAGTGGAGAGGGCCAACTGACAGAGTGAGAGAGACTCAAAAATTCGCTCAGAGATTTTCTCTTTCCGTGACGATCCTGGCCACAAATTAGGCTCAAAAACAGTGATACTTTCCAGAGTTGTAGCCACACTTGTCTTCTTTCTCCCAATGTGTCCACTTTATCGGTAGGATTTACGGTTTTTAAATTATCGACCGCTAACCGACAAGAGTAGCTCTGAAATGCTCCATTTACTCCAATGTAAATCGGGAGAAGGATTTCCAAAACTGCACGCTTTTTTAACTCGCTGCCATTTCCACATTTCTGAAGCTAGGACCACAAAACTTAATGAGTGTGTTCTTTAAGGCCTTTCTGGCTCGATCGTGAAAAAAAATTGTTGATATCATGTAAGATTTTGACCAAATAGCACTAGTTTGACGTCCTAGATGTGAGGCAGAAATTGCTCTCAAATCAGCTCCCTCACAGGCCGTTGCTACGGCCCTTGCCAACGGTCACCTAGCAACCAAAAACAGCTGGGCCAAGAGAGAGAGTGACAGACAGACAGAGACACACATCAGACAGACAGACAGACAGACAGACACAGGAGACACACATCAGACAGACAGACAGACACACAGGAGACACACATCAGACAGACAGAAAGACAGACAGGAGACACACATCAGACAGACAGACGGACAGACAGACAGAGCGACATGTAGACACACACACACAGAGCTGCTTAAGCGTGCTCTCACATGCACACAGACGCACACACACAGTATATTTCCCAGCATTTAAACGACATTAAACGATCATTTTTTCACTCATTCAATGTGCGGCTTGATCGGACTCTGTATGCTATAATTCAGTTCTCTAGAATATTAATCTTTCGCGTCGTAAGACGCGAACAGCTGCGAGACACTTCCCATAAGGAATGAATGGGATGAGGTCAAAAAACTCGCAAGTCTGCGATGTTTTTCAAACATCTCCTGCTCTGGCATACATTCAGCTAGAAACACCATTCCAGCTTTAAAATGTAGGCACAGGTCTTGAGTATTTTTGTTGTATTTGAACTTTTTTCCTATGATGTGTAGTTTTTGAACTGTGATCCTTGAACGATGGTGAGTGATTTTGGAGAAATTCTGGGTTTTCAATGATTGTGTATGGGGGAATGTTCGTGCAGCAGAGTGGAGAGGGCCAACTGACTCCGTCACAGTCCGTTGCTACGGCCCCTGCCAACTGTCACCTAGCAACCGAAATCAGCTGGGCAAAGAGAGAGAGTGACAGACAGACAGACAGACAGACAGGAGACATACATCAGACAGACAGACAGACAGACAGACAGGAGACACACATCGGACAGACAGACAGACAGACAGACAGACACGAGACACACATGAGACAGACAGACAGACAGAGAGACATGTACACACACACACACACACAGCCATGCTTAAGCGTGCACTCACATGCACACAAACGCACACACACAGTATATTTCCCAACATTTAAACTACATTTAATGATTATTTTTTTCGCTCATTCAATGTGCGGCTCGATCGTACTCGGGTTGCTATTATTCAGCTTTACGAAATATTAATTTTACGCGACGTAAGTCGCGAAAAACTGCGATAAATTTCCCATAAGGAATGAATGGGGCGAGGTCAAAAAACTCGCAAATCTGCGTTTTTTCAAACATCTCCTGCTCTGGCATACGTTCACGTAGAAACACCATTTCAGCTTTAAAATGTAGGCACAAGTCCTGAGTATTTAAGTTGTATTTGAACTTTTTTCCTATGATGTGTAGTTTTTGAACTGTGATCCTTGAATGACGGTGAGTGATTTTGGAAAAATTCAGGGTTTTCAATGATTGTGTATGGCGGAATGTTCGTGCAGCAGAGTGGAGAGGGCCAACTGACAGAGTGAGAGGGATTCAAAAATTTGCTCAGAAATTTTCTCTTTCCATGACGATCCTGGCCACAAATTAGGCTCAAAAACAGTGATATTTTCCAGAGTTCTAGCCACACTTGTCTTCTTTCTCCCAATGTGTCTACTTTATCGGTAGGATTTACGGTTTTTGAATTATCGACCGCTAACCGACAAGAGTAGCTCTCAAATGCTCCATTTACTCCAATGTAAATCGGGAGGAGAAATTTCAAAACTGCACCCTTTTTTAACTCGCTGCCATTTCCACATTTCTGAAGCTAGGACCACAAAACATGATGTGTGTGTTCCTTAAGGCCTTTCCCGCTTGATGGTGAGGAAACTTTGCTGATGCCATGTTTGCTTTTTCGTCACGGGGCAAAGCGCACAGCCCACTCTCGCGATTTCCCGGCGGGGAATTGTCTAGTTAGTGGGCTGTGCTCGCCAGCCCACTATGGACACCTCTATAGCAGAGCTATAGGTGTCCATAGTGGGCTGTGCGGAGCACAGCCCACTATTGTTATTGCTCGTGTCTCTTCTTATTATTATTCATCCTCCTTCCGATTTTGGCAGTTTTCACGCCCCGCACCGTTGAGCGCATACACACAAAAAATATATCAAAACGTGCGGCTCGGGCGGACTCGTCCTGCTATTATTTTTCTCAGGAAAATATGAATTTTTTCGCGACGTGAGTCGCGAAAAACTGCGATAAATTTCCCATAAGGAATGAATGGGGCGAGGTCAAAAAAGTCGCAAATCTGCGACATTTTTCAAACATCTCCTGCTCGGGCATACGTTCACGTGGAAACACCATTCCAGCTTTAAAATGTAGGCACAAGTCCTGAGTATTTTAGTTGTATTTGAACTTTTTTCCTATGATTGTGTAGTTTTTGAACTGTGATCCCTTGAATGAGGTGAGTGATTTTGGAGAAATTCAGGGTTTTCAATGATTGTGTATGGCGGAATGTTCGTGCAGCAGCAGTGGAGAGGGCCAACTGACAGAGTGAGCGAGATTCAAAAATTCGCTCAGAGATTTTCTCTTTCCGTGACGATCCTGGCCACAAATTAGGCTCAAAAACAGTGATACTTTCCAGAGTTGTAGCCACACTTGTCTTCTTTCTCCCAATGTGTCCACTTTATCGGTAGGATTTACGGTTTTTGAATTATCGACCGCTAACCGACAAGAGTAGCTCTGAAATGCTCCATTTACTCCAATGTAAATCGGGAGAAGGATTTCCAAAACTGCACTCTTTTTTAACTCGCTGCCATTTCCACATTTCTGAAGCTAGGACCACAAAACTTAATGAGTGTGTTCTTTAAGGCCTTTCTGGCTCGATCGTGAAAAAAAATTGTTGATATCATGTAAGATTTTGACCAAATAGCACTAGTTTGACGTCCTAGATGTGAGGCAGAAATTGCTCTCAAATCAGCTCCCTCACAGGCCGTTGCTACGGCCCTTGCCAACGGTCACCTAGCAACCAAAAACAGCTGGGCCAAGAGAGAGAGTGACAGACAGACAGACACTAGACACACATCAGACAGACAGACAGACAGACAGACACACAGGAGACACACATCAGACAGACAGAAAGACAGACAGGAGACACACATCAGACAGACAGACAGACAGACAGACAGAGCGACATGTAGACACACACACACAGAGCTGCTTAAGCGTGCTCTCACATGCACACAGACGCACACACACAGTATATTTCCCAGCATTTAAACGACATTAAACGATCATTTTTTCACTCATTCAATGTGCGGCTTGATCGGACTCTGTATGCTATAATTCAGTTCTCTAGAATATTAATCTTTCGCGTCGTAAGACGCGAACAGCTGCGAGACACTTCCCATAAGGAATGAATGGGATGAGGTCAAAAAACTCGCAAGTCTGCGATGTTTTTCAAACATCTCCTGCTCTGGCATACATTCAGCTAGAAACACCATTCCAGCTTTAAAATGTAGGCACAGGTCTTGAGTATTTTTGTTGTATTTGAACTTTTTTCCTATGATGTGTAGTTTTTGAACTGTGATCCTTGAACGATGGTGAGTGATTTTGGAGAAATTCTGGGTTTTCAATGATTGTGTATGGGGGAATGTTCGTGCAGCAGAGTGGAGAGGGCCAACTGACTCCGTCACAGTCCGTTGCTACGGCCCCTGCCAACTGTCACCTAGCAACCGAAATCAGCTGGGCAAAGAGAGAGAGTGACAGACATACAGACAGGAGACATACATCAGACAGACAGACAGACAGACAGGAGACACACATCGGACAGACAGACAGACAGACAGGAGACACACATGAGACAGACAGACAGACAGAGAGACATGTACACACACACACACACACACACAGCCATGCTTAAGCTTGCACTCACATACATGCAAACGCACACACACAGTATATTTCCCAACATTTAAACTACATTAATGATTATTTTTTCGCTCATTCAATGTGCAGCTCGATCGGACTCGGGTTGCTAATATTCAGCTTTACGAAATATTAATTTTTCGCGACATAAGTCGCGAAAAACTGCGATAAATGTCCCATAAGGAATGAATGGGGCGAGGTCAAAAAAGTCGCAAATCTGCGACGTTTTTCAAACATCTCCTGCTCTGGCATACGTTCACGTAGAAACACCATTTCAGCTTTAAAATGTAGGCACAAGTCCTGAGTATTTAAGTTGTATTTGAACTTTTTTGCCTATGATGTGTAGTTTTTGAACTGTGATCCTTGAATGACAGTGAGTGATTTTGGAAAAATTCATGGGTTTTCAATGATTGTGTATGGCGGAATGTTCGTGCAGCAGAGTGGAGAGGGCCAACTGACAGAGTGAGAGAGACTCAAAAATTTGCTCAGAAATTTTCTCTTCCGTGACGATCCTGGCCACAAATTAGGCTCAAAAACAGTGATATTTTCCAGAGTTGTAGCCACACTTGTCTTCTTTCTCCCAGTGTGTCTACTTTATCGGTAGGATTTACTGTTTTTGAATTATCGACCGCTAACCAACAAGAGTAGCTCTCAAATGCTCCATTTACTCCAATGTAAATCGGGAGGAGGAATCTCAAATCTGCACCCTTTTTTAACTCGCTGCCATTTCCACATTTCTGAAGCTAGGACCACAAAACTTGATGTGTGTGTTCCTTAAGGCCTTTCCCGCTTGATGGTGAGGAAACTTTGCTGATGCCATGTTTGCTTTTTCGTCACGGGGCAAAGCGCACAGCCCACTCTCGCGATTTCCCGGCGGGGAATTGTCTAGTTATTATTCTTCCTCCCGCTCTACTTTTTGGCACTTTTCACGCCCCGCACCGTTGAGCGAATACCAACAAAAAATACATCAAAACGTGCGGCTCGGGCGGACTCGGTATGCTATTATTTTTCTCAGGAAAATATGAATTTTTCGCGACGTACGTCGCGAAAAACTGCGAAAATGTCCCATAAGGAATGAATGGGACGAGGTCAAAAAAACTCGCAAATCTGCGATGTTTTTCAAACATCTCCTGCTCGGGCATACGTTCACGTGGAAACACCATTCCAGCTTTAAAATGTAGGCACAAGTCCTGAGTATTTTTGTTGTATTTGAACTTTTTTCCTACGATGTGTAGTTTTTGAACTGTGACCCTTGAATGGCGGTGAGTGATTTTGGAGAAATTCAGGGTTTTCAATGAGTGTGTATGGCGGAATGTTCGTGCAGCACAGTGGAGAGGACCAACTGACAGAGTGAGCGAGATTCAAAAATTCGCTCAGAGATTTTCTCTTTCCGTGACGATCCTGGCCACAAATTAGGCTCAAAAACAGTGATACTTTCCAGAGTTGTAGCCACACTTGTCTTCTTTCTCCCAATGTGTCCACTTTATCGGTAGGATTTACGGTTTTTGAATTATCGACCGCTAACCGACAAGAGTAGCTCTTAAATGCTCCATTTACTCCAATGTAAATCGGGAGAAGGATTTCCAAAACTGCACTCTTTTTTAACTCGCTGCCATTTCCACATTTCTGAAGCTAGGACCACAAAACTTAATGAGTGTGTTCTTTAAGGCCTTTCTGGCTCGATCGTGAAAAAAAATTGTCGATATCATGTATGATTTTGACCAAATAGCACTAGTTTGACGTCCTAGATGTGAGGCAGAAATTGCTCTCAAATCAGCTCCCTCACAGGCCGTTGCTACGGCCCTTGCCAACGGTCACCTAGCAACCAAAAACAGCTGGGCCAAGAGAGAGAGTGACAGACAGACAGACACTAGACACACATCAGACAGACAGAAAGACAGGACAGACACACAGGAGACACACATCAGACAGACAGAAAGACAGACAGGAGACACACTCAGACAGCGGACAGACA